>NW_026585504.1:12431603-12509029 GCF_907164565.1 Psammomys obesus
AAGCTGAGGATAATAAGCTTAGAGAGACTATGCAGTTGTGAGGTAAGAAATGTGTATTTGGGAGTCTTGTGGATAAACTGAACTGCTCATGGGTATACAAGAGGATGAATAGAAATCCTACAAGCTTTAGGGAGAATCAGCAGGGCTGTGGGCAAAGCCCAATGGTAGGGGGCTAGTCTAGCCTGTGAAATGTTCTGGGCTTCGTCCCTAGCAGCACAGGAGGAGAAATGGGAAGAAGAAGAAGAAGAAGAAGAAAGAAAAGTCTAAGTAAATTAACTCTCAGAAGGGAGAAAGGGACCTTTAGAGTAAAGGTGAAAATTAAAGAGGGGAGCTCCGGCACATCTGTACACACATGAACATAGCCACAGGCATGCACACATATCCTAACTTAACACTTCTTCGAAACATCAGTCTCATCCAGGAAAAACAAAACAAAACAAAACATAGACCTTCGAAAATAAAAGTCAGATTGTAAAACCTTAAGGATATTTGGGATATAAATGGAAAAATCAAGAAAGGTGCTGGAATTTCAATTTTTCACCGCTACTATTTCACATTAATGCAAAAGAGAAGTGAGCAAAAGTAAAACAACTAGTAAAGATTGGGTTAATTCTTAGATAAAATGCTTATTGGATTGCTTGAATGAAAATACAATCGCCAGTCTATCTTGGTGTGCATAGAGAGAGGGGCGAATAATGTGAAGCCACACAAAGGCTTTGTCCTGTCTCATTTTCACTCTCATGAGGGCCAATTTTTCCTAATGACAGAAAATATTTCTGGGTGATGAGGTGCCCTCAAGTTTGGCTTTCATCGTCTTCCCTGGATGGCATTGCCTTTCCTCTTCTCCTGCTTCTAGCACTGCCAAAGGTCACGACTCTCCATCTCATTACAGGTAGAATCCCATTTGAAATGCACTTTCATAATATCATGATCGTTTTTTGCTACATAGAGACTTTTCTTGAAGCATCTACACTGAAAACCATAATGAGGTTCTTTCCAGGGAAAACTTTTACCATTTAGTGGACTTTACCTAGCTTCTGAAGTTTCTCAGGGCTTAATGACTTTTTCTTCTGAAGTCTTGAAAATCGATCTCCTAGAGTTTTCTTTTAAAATCTTGGCAAAAACAAGCCATTTCCCAAGGATAAGAAGAGCAAATCCATCGGTGCTGTGTAAGTCATGAGGAAGATATGCAGTCTCTGGATTGTGAAGGTTATTTCTCTTGAGTAACTGACTTCAAAAAGTGGCAGTTTTGTTCTTTAACTAAGAGGAAATGAGTGTATTTTACATTGTTTGAATTAAAATTAAATGCTCAAAATACTGTGAAATATTGATTAAGGCTGAAGAAACGGGTTCTTTATTTTTATAAACACATCAGCTGTTTAGATTTTATATGTGCTTGCATCTTTGGCGACTTCTGCCTTCTTTCCCTTCAAAGTAGAGCACTGGCACTTCTTTAGCTCCCAAAAAGGTTTCTCAAAGTGTGAGGCAGGAACTTCTCAAGTTAATGTCATCTGACACTCTTTTGTGAACAAACTGATGAGGGCTCTGCATCTTTAATAAGAAACTATAAGAGATGAGTATGAATTGAAGTTTGATAAGTTCTCCAGAAAGGGATGTACATAAATAGCCCTCATCTTCATACATGACACAACACACATTTTCTAGAATATAGTGAAACTCCAGCTGAAGATTGGTAGGCTTCTTTTCTTAGTCACTGGGATATGGGGAACAGGGTTTTACAGAGGCAATGCTTGTGGGCAGGTGGGTTACGGGGCAGTGACAAGCAAGGCCCCAGTTGCTGGACCGACACTCCCTCCTTGGGATAGCCCTGAGGCTCCATGTTTGACATTCTGTTTCTTCTACCCCTAAATGAAGCCCATGGCTTTAGGGTACATGCCTAGTTTTCTAATATTTTTAGAAATAATTTTCACAAAATTATTTGTGAAAAACTAATATGCAATGGATTAGACCTTAAAATGTGGAAGTAGAGCTTAGCTCTGGGGCTTTAGATCACTCAAGCATCATCACATCCAGGACTTCAACATCAGGAGTTAGGGAATTAAAATGTCCAGTGCCAATTTAAAGACAAAATTATAACACACAAAAGGAGACTCTATAAAGCTCAAGAGAGCAGAGCTGTTGCTACAGAGAAGATAAGAAAGTGTTGCCTCTTTGTAACTGTTTCCAAACCTGACAGTGTGGGAACATAACTAGCTTTGATGGACAGAAGAAAACAACTCTCAGCTTACAAGACTTCAGAACATAAGAAATAGCAACTTTTCATTGTGCCTTGAGTTGGATCCTTACCCTTTCAGGAGTGATGTGGAGCACTTTACAGGTATTATCTAATTTAATCACAACAAATCTTTGATTCTAATGTGCATGTAGTTATTTACATGTTACGCGGCAGCAAATACAGCTTAGGAAAAGAAAGCCCTTGTCCTCAGTGATGAGTATGTAAGACGGATACAGGAAAAGGTTCTATGCAGAACTTTAGAGGTATGATAACTTTGAACTGAAGTGGAGAAGGTAAGCATCGAGGGTCAGAAGGAAATCTAGGTGAAGAAAAAAAAAAAGTACACTTTTAGGGAAGAAAACAGCTTCAACGAGCCCAAACCCAAGCCCATTGTCCATTTAGACCATGGTTATTGCACACTCCCAATGAATCAGTTGCTCAAACTTGTCTATTGAATTCCCTTTGCTTCTGTCTTGACTAGACTGCATCATTTTTCATACCTGAAGAAGCCCAGTGTCTAAACATCTGAGTGACAGTTTGTATGGCTCATTGTGAAAAGGGGGTTTAATTACCAGAAACGTAGAGAGATCTCTCCATTGTATCATATATGGTTGTGTTATGCTGTGTCACTCACCATTTTTCAGCCTCCTTCTGGCCATGTCTTTCCATTTTCTGCCTTATTAGCTACCTAATCTTCACCAATTGCTCCCTCTCCATTCTTATGCCGAAGGTCCAGCTCATCACAGCTAAGAGTAAAACAAACATTTCGATTGAGAGCTCAGTAGATCTCCATCACCTGCATTGTTTCCTGAGAATGTTATAGATTGTGCACACAGCTGCATCACAGCGTCAACAGTGAAAACATAACTCCCTCCATGAATTCTTTATAATTAAAATCCAATAAGCATATTTTCAGTGGGTTCATTTTGTAAAAGGAATCAAAATAACTACATCCTCAAACCTAACTTCATCAACAAAGCAACGTTACTCCGGTTCATCGGCAAATGATATTATAATCATCTCTATTTGAAAATTCTCCCTGGTCTAGACTTTTTAATTAAACAAATACATTTCTTATTTCTCACAGTTCTCTTCTGGCACATCTCTTGGGCTATCATTGCAGAATCATAGATGAATGGCTCTTTTCAACAAAGATGTTTTACTTTGGGAGCTCTGCAAGCTATAGATCAAGTGTCTGCAGACTGAATGTCTGTCTGGGAAGGCCCTTGTGTGGTTCAGAGACAAAGAAAAGGGGATGGATCAAGGGAAAGAAGAAAAGCATGAGCCAGGACAACACAGGGGAAAAAACAGGGAAAGTGGAGAAGGGGAGAGAGCTGTGTGGATAGAAATGATTAGCTCTTAGTTTTGATACCTCCTTGTTTATAAGGCACTAACTCCATTCTAGGCAGATCCCACACGATTTCATCCAAAATAAGTATGCTCCTAAATAACTTCCCTCAAGTTTCCAGTTTGAACATATGTGTTTGGTAGAGATAAACATTCAAGCTTTAACCCATAGTTACCTTCTCTCGGTACCACTCTTCCTATGCCCTTTCCTGTTTTCTTGCTTAATTATTTCTAGTTATGAATGAATATAGAAGTCATATTTACTACACTAACTTCAGTCTTGTTAAAGAAAAGGAAAACCATGGGCAGTCATTTACTTTACTCTAGAAAATGCATCAGAGAATTTTATATATATATATATATATATATATATATATATATATATATATATATATTCTTGAGAATTTATTATTAGAAAAGCAAGTCTTGCCAGGAAAGAGAAAGAAAGACTATTTCTTTGGGGAACTTAGAATAACCCAAATGCTCTGTTTGGTAATCTATAATCTATAATTTGATGAATTTTTAGTAATTTGCCTTCTTGTTCACAAGATCATGGAGTCATCACCATACAAATTCACATGGAATGGTTTTATGATGTGTAAGATATAGTTAAAACTCACTCCGCTTCATACGGATACTCAGTTCTAAATACTCATTTGTTTAAAAGATTTAATATTTCCTCTTTGATGTTCTTGGCACCTTCATTAAAATTCTACTGGTCCTATCTGTATGTGTTTATTTATAGAATTTTAATTCTACTGTAGAGATAGATAATAATAGGATAAAAATAAAATGACAAGCAACGTGTCCACTTGTTACAGCAACACAAGAGAATGAACAGATTGCTACCGTATCAGCCATGTCAACTTCATTCCAAAATCAGTGGGGGCTTCCTTAGTTGCTTAGATTCTTTTATTCTTTTTTTTTTAAATAAACATTTATTTATTCACTTTACGTCCTTATTGCAGCCCCTCCCCATACTTCCAGTCTTTCCTCTCACACCCTTCCCCATTCTCCTCTATTCTTCTCCTCTGAGAAGAAGTCCTCAGGCTATGCATCTGCTACATGTGAGCAGGGGGCCTAGGACCAGATCATGCATGTTCTTTGGTTGGTGGTTCAGTGTCTGTGGGTCCATGTTAGTTGACTCCATAGCTCCTCTTGTGGATTCCTTGACCCCTCCAACTTCATCTATCTTTTCTTCAAGTCTTCCATGTGACTCTCCAAGCTCTGTCTAATGTTTGTCTGTGTGGCTCTTCATCTGTTTCCATCAGCTTCTTGGTGAAGCTTCTCAGAGGAGTAATGCTAGGCTCCTGCCTATAAGCATAACAGAGTAACTTTAGTAGAGTCATGGATTGGTTCTTTCCCGTGGGATTGGTGTCAAGTAGAGCCAGTCTTTTGTTGGTCCTCAATCTTTACTCCATCTTTGTCCCTGCACATAGTGTAGGCATGACAAATTTTGGGTCAAAGTTTTGTGGATGGATTTGGATCTTTATCCTTCCATTGGAAGTCCTGTCTGGCTACAGGAAGTAGCTCCATATCTCCTGCTGCTAATAGTCTCATCTTGGGTGACACACATAGAGTTCTTGGAGCCTTCCTTCTCCCAGGTGTCTGGCAAATCCCAGAGATGCCCTCCACTTGATTCAGACCCTCTCCCCCCTGCTATTCCTACTCAGAACTCTTACCTCTTCTCCTCTCCCCATCCTCTCTCCTACCCAGTTCTTTCATCCATCTACTTTCAATGCCTTCTTTACTTCCCCTTTTCAGTGAGATTCAAGCATCCTTCCTTGAGCCCTTCTTGTACCTTAGCTTTTTGGGATCTGTGGATGGTAGCATGGTTATCCTGTATTTCACAGCTAATATCCACAAATAAGTGAGTGCATACCACACATGTCATTTTGTGTTTGTGATACCTTACTCAGGATGATTTTTTTTCTAGTTCTGTTCATTTTGCTGCAAATTTCAAGATGTGTTTGTTTTTAAAAGCTAAGCAATATTACATTGTGTAAATTCACTACATTTTCTTTATCCACTCTTTTTGGTTGAGGGACAAAATGACAGTCAGAAGAGTGAGAACAGATATTCACCAATTGACAGAAGGCTAATATCCAAAATATAAGAACTAAAAGAAATTCGACACCAACAAACCAAATAACCCAATTAAAAAACAGGTACAGCCAGTCCTAAAGATACCTGATAAAGCAGGGTCAGATGAAAGAGGAGGAGGTCCTCTGCTATCAGTGGGCTTGGTAAGGGGAAAGGAGGAGATGAGGGAGGGAGGGAGGCAGGGTGGGATTGGGAGGGAATGAGGGAGCAGGATACAGCTGGGATACAGAGTTAATAAAATGTAACAAATAATAATAATAATAAATGTGTACAGAGCTAAACAGAGAATTCTCAATAGAGGAATCTCAAATGGGCAAGAAAACACTTAAAGAGATATTCAGTGTCCTTAGTTATTAGATAAATGCAAATCAAAAATGACACTGTGATTCCATCTTACACCCATCAGGATGGCTATGATCAAAAACGCAAGTGACAGCACATGCTGGCAAAGTTGTGGAGAAAGGAGAATACTTCTCTATTGCTGGTGGGAGTGAAAACTCGTACATCCACTGTGGAAATCAATCTTGCAGTTTCTCGGGAAATTGAGGATAGTTATACCTCAAGACCCAGCTATAACACTTCTGGGCATATATGCAAAAGAAGCTCCACCATACAACAAACATTTGTTCAACCATGTTCATACCATATTCATAATTATTCATAAAAGCCAGAAATTTGAAACAATTCAGATGTCACTTAAGTTCCTAATCTCTCTCTGTGTTGTTGGATAGTTTTCAATATATAAGCCAGATACTGTTTTTATCAGCTTTGATGCAATTTTCAATAGGTGTCCTCATTAATTCAATGTCTGTGTTGTCCATGGTTGGTGAGAAGAAATATATCAATCTTGCATATTAATTTTATATTACCTATTAGAAATTTGATATATCATCCAGGCATTTTTAAAAATTAAAAAAAGTATGAATGCTTGCTCCTATATATGTATGTGTAGATCTGATGATCACAGAGTCCAGATGACAAGATCCCTTGGAACTGGAGTTACAGATGGGCGTGAGATCCTGTGTAGGTGGTAGGGAAGAAAGCCGGTCCTCTGCCAGATTGATAAGTTTTCTAAATCACCTAGCCATCTCCTCAGTCCTTTCTCCTGATGATTAACATAGATATTAGCCCACGTCCTGGATGCGGGCGAACACACCCGCATTCCCACAGCTTTACTTTTTCTGTATGAACTGCAGCTGTGTTAGTCTCCTTGCCTAAGGTCAGCACTGTTTTGACTGGCAGGTTCCGACTTCTGACAGCACTGTTGATGTTTCTGCCTCGCAGGTTTTGACTTTTCATCTATTCTTCACGCATATGCATTTTGAACATTTTATTTCCTTGTACTCTGAGATATTATGTCGTCACTTAAAGCTACTTCATTTTTCCTACATGCACAGAACTAAAAAATCTAGGTTGCCTTTTGTCAGTGTCAAAGAAGGATACCATCTTGGCATCTAATATACACATTTTCAATTTATTTTGGTGATAGTTTGTCAGTGCCACTCTTCAAATTATTAAAGCAGTAATGCTTGAGTACAAGAGAACAAGAAGAATTCCACCCATTTTCTCACACCTTCCCATGCTACTGAAACTGTGCAGTGGTCAGCATGTACTGTCACTGTAAAACTGTTTCAACATACCTGTGGGTTTAATTGTCGTATAAAATAGTTTAAAAGGTAAATGCTTTCCGCAAATCTAGTTTCAATGGTCCAACTTCTTCTCTAGCCAGTCACAGAACATTCCGGATTCCTCACATTCTGCCAAACATGATTCTAACACGCGCTACTTGCGAGCAAAAAGAGACTCAGAAAATCAACCAGGAGAGTTGTAAACACTGACAGTCTTTGGAAATAAGGTCTACAAGCGACAAGCAAATACCCTGGTCTTCTCAGCAACTGGCTTTTGTAGGACATGACGATTACGGGCAGCCTAACTGAGAGCACAGGAACAGGGTCTCTTTATGTTCCAAGACAGGCTGTCTAAAATGGCTTTGCGTATCTTCATTACGGCCACAGAAACCTGTGCATTTCACACCTTGGCGGCGTTATCAGGTGCAGAGCTGTCTTTGAATCTAATTTTCATTCTGACAGAAACAGGAGAAGTGAAATCACTGCACAGGAGAAGAGAGAAAAGCCTTTGTGCTGGGTGGTTTTCCGCAATCATGTCTGAAGGGAATTCAAGAAAAAGCATGCGTGGAAGAGCATTAGTTTGTATTAGGTTTAATGCAAACTGTTTCACCAGATAATGGCAGATGAATGCTCCAAATCACCCCCCATTAAGAACCCTTGAATTAGCAAGTGTCCCCCTGAGACTCAGCTCTAACTTGTTTACTGACAGCCTCCTGTATCTGTTGATTATAAAAATAGTCAATCTTCTACAATTTCAGTATTCAGGGTTTCTAGCATATGATAGAAAATGTGCTAGAAAACCTATGAAGATGTCTGCTTAAACTCACTGTGAAAATTTACAGACAAACTAATAAAATGAAGTGCAAAGGGCAAACTAAGATAATTTCCTTAAAATACCACATTTAATGGAGAAGCTCTTTTTTGTGGACCATTTGCTTTTGACTCAGGAGCTAGAGACCGATTTTTTGGATACTGGCTTCATTGGTATTTTGCCTTGTGATTGAATCACAGGGCTGTTAAGCACCTATTATGTTATTAAATTGACTACTGGTTGATAAATATATAAACAGGTAAATAGCTGCGTGATTAAAGCAAGTCAGATGAAATGTTCAGAGCAGTGTGTAGTTTATACTGTAGTATAAGATCCCTCCAACTAACTCACTTGTATATGAGAAGTTTTCCTAACAAAATGCTATAAAAGTGACTGATACTCTAACCAGGGACCATGCATGGAGATAACCTAGAACCCCTGTACAGATGTAGCCCATGGCAGCTCAGTGTCCAAGTGGGTTCCCTAGTAATGGGAACAAGGGCTGTCTCTGACATGAACTCAGTGGCTGGCTCTTTGATCACCTCCCCCTGAGCGGGGAGCAGCCTTACTAGGCCACAGAGGAGGACAATTCAGACAGTTCTGATGAGACCTGATAGGCTAGGGTCAGATAGAAAGAGAGGAGAACCTCCCCTATCAGTGGACTTGGAGAGGGGCATGGGAGGAGATGAGGAAGGGAGGGTAAGATTAGGAGGGAATGAGGAAGGGGGCTACAACTGGGCTACAAAGTGAATAAACCGTATTTAATATTAAAAAATCAAAATTAAAAAAAAAAACCTGACTGCAAGGCATAACTGGCTTCGACTGGTCTGGAGGAATTGAACTACAGATGCTGCCAGTATGCTTTCTGACCAAAGGCTTTATTAGACTTGGTCAGAATCATCAGAGCTCTGCCACAAAGACAGAATGGTAACCACAGAGGCTGTGAATGGTCTTGTGTTTGTGAACTTAATCAGTCAAAACAGGTTTCGCAACGGTAGAAAGTAAACACCAATAATGAATTTCAACTCTAAAAAGAATTTTTTTTCAGACCCTACATTTACTGATGGTATCCCAGGAATTTGAAAATAGATGACTTTGAGATTAAAATGACAATCAAGAAGAAAGTTCTATTTAATTCTCAGGAGCTTCCCGGATGCCCTGCAGTTGTATAGTAGTGTTACTGCAAGGAATTGCAGCTGGCAGGGAAAGGGCATCTTCAGTGTGGGTGAGGAAGGTACAGCATGGGCAGACGTGATTTCTGTTAATCTACCTTGAACTGGGATTATCTAGCTGATGACACATATCTTAGTGACGATATGAATATTCTGTTAGCTCCACTCAGTCACTGTTTTGTCTTCTTGCCTAGGTCAGTATTCTGCTGATATTTTGATTTACACTATTTGCATTAATTTTTGTTCTTGAGACATGAATATGTATTTCAAGAACTATACTTTTACAAGTTGATCTCCACTAAACTTTCCTTATCTTCTCTTTTGTCACAGAAATGATGTTCCCCATACTTTGCAGTGAAACACTTTGTTATGTTGTTTGTGAGATTCATTCATTTTGTTTCTGCAGCTGTTTTCTCGTATTTCAATTGATGCATCCTATTTAATTATTTGATTTAACCTCTTTATTCTATCCCTTTTAATAAAAAATGAAATTAGATTATATCCATTCATTTGGGAGTTGCTATGAAATTTTTTGAAGTGCACATTCTTTATGGCTGGGCCATATGTTAAGGGACCACCTAGAGTATTTTCTTATTAATATCTTTTTAGTACACATACAAATAAATTGTTTATGGATATTTTAGCTAAAGTCCCCAGGGTGCTTTCACTCATACATTATGCATTCTACAAGGCTGATGGATTGATTAGAATATTAATTGTAGCGAAAAGTTGGAATGTTCCAATATTCTGTCAAATTAACTTGGGCTATTTTAGTTCTTCTATAGCCATTTACCATCTAACTCGGTGTATAACTTAAAATCCTTGGGACTTCAGGTAAAACCTTTTAGAATGTACAGACTAGCCTATACCAATCCAAAACCAAGAATGCTGTCAGATAATATTTAAGCTTATAACTAACTTCACTGTTTGACATCACCTGTCTACCTGATTTTCTATCAATGCATTTTAAAGGTGTCTTGTTTTCTGATTTTCTTCATTTGGTTATTATTTTTGCACACAATGGACTCTAACAGGAGTAATGACTGGCTATTTTTATTTGCCTTCCTTTCTAACTCCATTGCCTCACATTCTTTCTGGGGAAAAGCTTAATAGTTAATGCCCTTAATATCCGTCTTTTGTAGTGGTCTCTGCTTGCCATTTTTTTCTCTCCCAATTTTCAGGGTATTTTAGAGTAAATGAATGTTGAATGTTATTGCATCTGCTACAATATTGAGTCTGATGGCTATTTGATGTATTTCCTTATTTCCCAATCATTTCATGTCAATTTTATTTACCTGATATTTAGATTGTAACTTTGACTTGAATTTCTGTATTTTCGTAGGTAACTGCTAGAAATTGAATGGTCTTCATAACTGTGTTACATAAAATGCCCAGTCTGTGGGTAAATTTTTATTTTTCTTTATTTCTTTTTATTAATGCTATGTTATACACAAGAAGCTTTGCTATAAATGTTGTTCTGGGTACATAAAATAATTATTGTATGTTGACCTTTTCTTTTTTACCATAAATTATTGAATTATGTGTTCATTAGAGTTAACGAGAATGAGAGTTTCCTCATAGTAAGATTTTTAAACACAAGTTCAATTTATTTAATAGTTATGTGATTATTGGTTTATTTCTTATTATCAACAGTTTGTATGAGTCAAGTCTTTCAATTATAAATATGTAAAATTTTTGTCAGAAATTTTAGCTAATCCGGGTTTTTTATTATACCATATGAATTTGAGAATGTTTCTTTCAAGGTGTGTAAAGAATTGTGTTGTTAATTTGATGAGAATTGCATTAAATCTGTAGATTGCTGTGGGTAAGATGGCCATTTTTACTATGTTAATCCTATCGAGCCATGAGCATGGGACATTTTTCCATCTTCTGATATCTTCTTCCAATTCTTTCTTCAGAAACTTGAACTTGTTTTTTGTGATTAATTTTTTTAATTTATTTTTTATTAAATACAGTTTATTCTCTTTGTATCCCAGTTGTAGCCCCCTCTCTAGTCCTTCCCAACCTCATCCACCTTTCCTCATCTCCTCCCATGCCCCTCCCCAAGTCTACTGATAGGGGAGGTCCTGCTCCCCTTCACTATGACTCTAGCCTATCATATCTCATCAGGATTGGCTACATTGTCTTCCTCTGTGGCCTGGAAAGGTTGCTCCCCCCTAAGGGGGAGGTAATCAAAAAGCCAGCCACTGAGTTCATGTCACAGACAGCCCCTGTTTCCCTTACTAGGAAACCCACTTGGGCATTGAGATGCCATGGGCTACATCTTTTCAGGGGTCTATATTATATCCATGCATGATCCTTGGTTGGAGTATCAGTCTCAGAAAAGGCCCATGGGCCCAGATTTTTTAGATCTGTTGTTCTCCTTGTGGAGCCCCTGTCCCCTCCAGGTGTTTCTGTCTCCTCCTTTTTTCATAAGATTCCCTGCACTCTGCCCAAAGTTTGGCTGAGTCTCAGCATCTGCTTTGATACCTTAGTGAGTAGAGTCTTTCAAAGGCCCTCTGTGATAGGCTCCTGTCCTGTACCGTGTTTTCTCCCTCTTCCTATGTCCATCCCCTTTACATTTCTGCATAAGGATTGATCATATTACCCAGGGTCTTCCTTATTGTTTAGCTTCTTTAGGTGTACAGATTTTAGTATGTTTATCCTATATTATACATCTAATATCCACTTATAAGTGAGTACATACTATGTGTGTCTTTCTGCTTCTGAGATACCTCATACAAGATAATCTTTTCTAGTTCCCACTATTTGCCTGCAAATTTCATGATTTCCTTGTTTTAAATTGCTAAGTAGCATTCCATTGCATAAATGTACCACAATTTCTGTATCCATTTCTCAGTTGAGGGACAACTATGTTGTTTCCAGAGTCTGGCTAATAAGAATAAAGCTGCTAGAAACATGGTTGAGAGAATGTCCTTGTTGTGTACTTGAGCACATTTTAGATTTATGCATAGGTGTGGTATAGGTGAACCATGAGGAAACACTATTCCTAATTGTCTGGGAAAGCGCCACATTGATTTCCAAAGTGATTGTACAGTTTATATTCCCACCTGCAATGAAGGAGGGTTCCCCTTTCTTCACATCCTCTCCAGCATGTGTTGTCACTTCTTGAGTTTTTTATCTTAGCCATTCTGATGGGTGTAAAGTACAATCTCAGGGTCATTTGGATTTGCATTTCTCTAATGACTAAGGAGGTTGAGCATTTATTTAATTGTTTCTCTGCCATTTGATATTCCTCTATTGAGAATTCTCTGTTTAGCTTGGTATCACATTTTATAATTGGATTACTTGATTTGTTGTTGTTTAATTTCTTAAGTTCTTTATATGTTTTGGATACTAGCCCTCTGTCAGATATAGGGTTGGTGAAGATCATCTCCCAGTCTTTAGGCTGTCATTTTTTTCTAATGATAGTGTCCTCTGCTTTTGAGAAGTTTTCATTTTTGTGAGATCTCATTTATTGATTGTTGATCTTAGAGCTTATGCTGATGGCGTTCTGTTCAGGAAGTTGTCTCCTGTGCCAATGAGTTCAAGGCTCTTCTCCAATTTTTCTTCTAACAGGTTTAGTGTGTCTGAATTTATATTGAGGTCCTTGATCCACCCGCACTTTAGTTTTGTGTCGGGTGATAAATATGGATCTATTTGCATTTTTCTACATGTAGGCATCCAGTTATCGCAGCACCATTTGTTGAAGGTACTGTCTTTTTCTTTGTATGGTTTTTATTTTTTTGTCAAAAATCAAGTATCAGTAGGTGTGTGGGTTTATTTGTTGGTCTTGTCTTCAACTTCATTGATCCATCATTCTTTTTCTATGCCAATACCATGCAGGATTTATTACTATTGCTCTGTAGTACAGCTTGAGATCAGGGATGAAGAACCTCCTGACATTCTGTTGTACAAGATTGTTTTAGCAAATCTGGGGTTTTGTTTTTCCATAGTAAACTGAGACTTGTTCTTTCATGTTCTGTAAAGAATTGTGTTGGTATTTTGATGGGAATTGCACTGAATCTTAAGACTGGTTTTGGCAGGATGGCTATTTTCACTATGTTAATCCTACTGATCCATGAACATGGGAGATCTTTCCATCTTCTAATATTTTCTTCAATTTCTTTCTTCAGAGATGTGAATTTGTTTTTTGTTTGTTTGTTTGTTTTTGTTTTTTGTTTTTGTATTTTTTTCAAACAGGTCTTTCATTTGTTTGATTAGAGACCCACCAAGGTAGTTTATGTTGTTAGTGGCTATTGTGAAGGGTGTAATTTCCCTAATTTCTTTCTCTGCCCTTTTGTCTTTTGTATACAGGAGGGCTACTGATTTTACTTTTGTAATTAATTTTGTATCCAGCCACTTTGCTGAAGGTGTTTATCAGTTGAAGAAGTTCTCTAGTTGAATTTTAGGAGTTGCTCCTGTATACTATCATATCATCTGCAAAGAATGATATTTTAACTTTTTCCTTTCTGATCTGTATCCCCTTGGCCTACTTAAATTGTCTTGATGCTCTAGCTAGGATGTCAAGTACTATGTTGAAGAGATATGAAGACAGTGAGCAGCCTTGCCTTATTCCTGATTTCAGTGAGACTATTTTAAGTTTCTCTCCATTTAGTTTGATGTTGGCTATAGGCTTGCTGCATATTGCCTTTACTATGTTTAGATATGTGCCTTTTATCCCTGATCTCTCCAAGATTTTAAACATGAATGTGTGTTGGATTTTGTCAAATGTTCTTTTGGCATCTAAGGAGATGATCATGTGGTTTTTCTCCTTCAGTTTGTTTATATGGTGGATTGCATTGATGGATTTCCATATATTGAACCACACCTGTACGCCTGAGATGAAGCCTACATGGTCATGGTGGATGTTATCTTTTATGTGTTCTTGGAATCAGTTTGCAAGATTTTATTAATTTTTTTGTATCAATGTTCATAAGAGAAATAGGTCTGAAGTTCTCTTTTCTTTTGGGTCTTCGTGTGTTTTAGGTATCATGGTGAATCTGACTTGAATGAGTTTGGTAATGTTCCTTCTGTTTCTGTTTTGTGGAATACTTTGAATAGAACTAGAGTTAGTGTGGTAGAACTCTGTGCTGAAACCATCTGTCCCTGAGCTTTGTTTGGATGGGAGTCTTTTGATAACTGCTTCTATTTCTTTGGGGTACATACGACTATTTAATCTATTTACCTGATCTTATTTTAATTTTGATAAATAGAATCTATCAAGAAAATTGTCAGTTTCACTTAAATTTTCAAATTTTGTGGCATATAGGTTTTTGTGGATTTCCTCAGTGTCTGTCATTCTGTCCCCCTATTTGTTTCTCATTTTGCTGACTTGGATATTTTCTCTCTGCCTTTTAGTTAGTTTGGCTATGGGTTTGTCTATCTTGTCAATTTTCACAAAGAACTAGCTCTTGGTCTTATTGTTTCTTTATATTGCTTTCTTTGTTTTTAATCCATTGATTTTTGCTCTGAGTTTTGTTATTTCCAATCATATACTTCTCTGTTCTGTGTCTGCTTCTTGTCTTTATGGGGCTTTTAAGTGTACCATTAAGTTGCTTGTATGAGATGTCTCCAACTTCTTTCTGGAGGCACTTAGTTCTATGAACTTTCCTCTTTGCACTGCTTTGTGTCCCTTAAGTATGGGTAAGTTGTGCCTTCATTTTCATTGAATTTTAGGAAGTCTCTAATTTATTTTTCATTTTCTTTCCTGAGCAAGCTGTCATTGAATAGAGAGTTGTTTATTTTCCATGTAAGCTTTTTGTTATTTCTGTTGTTGTTTAGGTCTAGTGTTAGGCCATGATGGTCTGATCGGATACAAGGGCTTATTTCGATCTTTTGTTTCTGTTGCAACTTGCTTTGTGCACGACTATATGGTCAAAATTTTGAGAAGCTTCTGTGAGGTGATAAAAGTTCTACTTTTGAGTTTCAGTGAAAAGTTCTGTAGACATCTATTAGGTCCATTTAATTTAGGACCTCTGTAAATGTCATTATTTCCCTACTTCGCTTCTATCTAGATTATCTGTCTCTCAGTGAGAGTGGAGTGTTGAAGTCTCTCACTATTAAAGTGTTAGTATTGATGTGTGATTTAAGCTTTAATAATGTTTCATTTACAAATGTAGGTGCTCTTGTATTTGGGGCAGAGATGTTCAGGATTGTGATGTCCTCCTGGTGGATTTTTCCTTTTATGAGAATGAAGTATCCCTTCTCACCTTTTCTGATTAATTTTGGTTGCAAGCCTATTTTATTAGATATTAGGATAGCTACCCCAGCATGTTTTCTGGGCCCGTTGACTTGAAAAACATTTTCCCAATCCTTTACTCTGAAGTACTGTTTATCTTTGTTGCAGAGGTGTGTTTCTTGGATGCAGCAGAATGTTGGATCCTGTTTCCACAACCATTCTGTTAGTCTTTGTCTTTTTATTGGATAGTTGAGTCCATTGATGTTGATAGACAACAGTGACCAATGGATGTTACTTACTTATCTTGTGGAGTTGGTGGTGTTACTGTGTTTCTATGCTTGTTTTCTTTTATTTTTTTGTTGTGAAGTTATCTATATCCTGTGTTTTCTTGGGTATAGTTGATTTTGTTGGATTAGAGTTTTCCTTCTAGAATATTCTGTAGGGCTGGGTTGCTGTCTAGATATTGTTTAATGGACTATTTTGTTTTCTCCATCTATGTTGATGGAAAGATTTGTTGGATATAGTAGTCTGGGTTGACATCTGTGGTCTCTTAGAGTCTGCATGACATCTGCCCAGTCCCTTCTGGCTTTCATAGTTTCTCCTGAGAAATATGGCATGATTCTGATAGGTCTACCTTTGTATGTTACTTGGCCTTTTTCACTTGCTGCTTTTAATATTATCTTTGTTCTGTAGATTTACTGTTTTGACTATTATGTGACATGAGGAGTTTCTTTCTGGTCTAGTCTATTTGATGTTCTGTAGGCCTCTTGTATATTTATGGACATCTCTTTCTTTAAGTTAGAAAAATTGTAGTCTATGATTTTCTTGAAAAAGTTTTCTGGACCTTGGAGCCTGGAATCTTTTTTTTTCTTATTCATATTATTCTTAGATTTTATATTTTCATGGTGTCTTTGATTTCTCAGGTGTTTTGTGCTTGGAACTTTTCAGATTTAATTTTTTGTTTGAGAGATGTGTCAAATTCTGCAACTGTATCTTTAGTGCCTGAGATTCTCTGTTCCATCTCTTGTAATCTGTTGGTGATGCTTACCTTTATGGTTCCTGATCTTTTCTCTAAGTTCTCAAGCTTCAGGTTTTTCTCTGTTTTTGTATTCTTTGTTGATTCTAATTCTGTTTTCTTGTCTTGCATCATTTCCTTCATCTGTTTGAATGTGGATTCCTTTCTTTCCATGATGTCCTCCATTTTTTGTTCACTTCCTCTCTGTGTGCCATTACTTGTGCCTCTATTTTCTTGGTTGTATTGGCCTGTATTTCTTTGAGAGCTTTGTTCATTTCTTCTTTATGTGCCTCTAATAACTGGATAATCATAGTTCTTAAATTATTTTCCTGTGTTTCCAAATAATTAAAATATCCATTGATTTTTGGGGTTGCTTGTAAGGCCATGATATCCTGATTTTTGTTAGATATGTTCTTATTCTTACCTCTAGCCATCTGCTTATCCATAACCTTCGCTTCATACTGGAAGTCTGTGCTTCATACTGGGAATGTCTGTCTCTGGTGTCTGGAGCATTCTTCAGGAAGTGGAGAGAGATCCACCAGCTTGAGAGTAGATGTTGGTGTTTGAGCTGTAGCTAAGGGAGGAAGGTCACAGGCACATGAGCACAAGCATAGGTGTGTGTGTGGAAGTGTGCCTTGAGGGACAGGTTGCTAGATAGTGTAGATGCCTGGAAGGTGGAGCTTAAGTGCTGGAGTTGATGTGGGTCCTGGTGCTGTTCACAGATGCAATGCACATGTGCAGGTGCCCTAAATACCTCAGTGGCCTTCAGGCCTTTCATACTGTTGTCCTGGTACTTAGGTTTGTCTGGGCTCCAGGAAATGCTTCCCTGGACTCCACTGGTAGACCCACAGAACAGAGGCTTCAATTTTGAGAGTGTTGTTGCAAAGATTTCTATGTTGCCCACAGTGAGGGTGTGGGTAGCAGGGATTCTATGTCTAGGTGCTAGTGTAGAGGGACCCTAGATCTGGGGCTTTGCTTGTACTCACCTGAAGGCACACTCACACGCTGGGAGGACTGACTGATCAGAAATCACAGGGTATCCCCTGTGCTCTACTGTCAGATTTGGGCCCACAGGGGCAAATGAGAGAGTAGAAGATCCATCAGCTCAGTGATGTCCACTGTTAGGCCGCTGGGCAGGGAGGCCTGTACTTGGGGTAGCTGCTTCTGCCTTCTCAGTCGCAGAGCAAGGAGCTCCTGCTAGGGCTAATCACTGCCTCAGTGCAGCCACAGGGCTGGGAGGCCTGCCTGTGCCATTTCAGTCATGACTGTGGAGGATAGCACTTGGGGCAACCACTGATGCCTCCGCCCAGCAGGGAGGCCTGTGCTTGGGGCAAGGGGAAGTGCAGGGGGTTGAATATTCACCATTCTCAGTCCCGGAAGACGTCCACACCTGACTTGCATTCAAACTGACCCCTCACGCGTTGTTCTCTCTCACCCAGGAAGCCTCAATGTCAATGTTCTGGCTTCAGCTGCCCTTCTTCCACTCACCAAGTTCAGAGTTTTGGATCCTGTGTCCCTCAGATACCATTCGTGCTAGTCGCCAACAATTTGGCACAAGTTTGAAATTGTTGTTGTTTTTCCATACAAGTCTTTCATTTGCTTAGTTAGAGTTACACTAAGATATTTTATGGGTTTATTTGTTTTTTTGTTTGTTTGTTTGTTTGTTTGTTTGGCTATTGTGAGGGGTATTGTTTCCCTAATTTTTTTCTCAGCCCATTTGTCTTTCATATACAGGAGGGTTACTGATTTTCTTTTTGAGTTAATTTTGTATCCAGCCATGGTTTATCACCTGTAGGAGTTCCCTGGTAGAATTTTGGAGGTCATTCTTGTATACTATCATATCATCTGCAAATGGTGATACTTTGACTTCTTCTTTCCCAATTTGAATCCCCATGATCTTTAGTTGTCTTATTGTCCTAGCTGGGACTTCAAGTACTATGTTGAAGAGATACGGAGAGAGTGGGCAGCCTTGCCTTATCCCTGTTTTCAGTAGGATTGATTTAAGTTTCTCTCCATTTAGTTTGGTGTTGGCTATCGGCTTGCTATATACTGCCTTTGCTATGTTTAGGTATGAGCCTTTTGTCCCTGATCAATTCAAGACTATAAACATGAACTGATGTTGGATTTTATCAAATCTAAGGGGAAGGGAATAGGGGAAGAAATGGAGGGAGGGTGGGACTTGGAGGAGTTGAGGGAAGGGACTTCCATTGGTATATATAATGAATAAATTGTAAAAAAAAAATTAAAAATCTTTTGTGAATAAAGCTTTTTCTTTGCTTTTCTAATATTGACAATATCTCTAATGAGATATCCTTTTGAATTTTTACTAGTATTATTCTTCTCCTTAAAAAAACATTTTTCTGATTTTTTTTTTAAATTTAGCTCATTCTTAAATTTTTCTTGCTTTATTCTTCCAAGGAAGTCCTCAAGCTGCAGAGGAGCTGCTGGGGAAGGCAGATGTTCAATGAAAATACTGAGCAGGAAGTGAGCTGATCTGATGGCTTCCAGCAGGCTACTTATGCTGAGAGTCCAGGTTTTCTTAGTTAGGCATAGAGAATTCATAGTATTTCAGATTCAGTCAGGAAAACAGATGGGCACAGTGCAGCCGATCGGCAGCTCAGTCTCCATGTGGATCTTCGAGTAAGGGGAGAACAGGCTGGCTCTGTCATGAACTTGCTTGCCTGCTCTTTGATCACTGGTCCCTGGCAATACATCCATACTATGTCACAGAAGAGGATCCAGGCAGTCCTGATGAGACTTGGTTAGCTATGGGCAGATGGCAAAGGAGGAGAACGCCCCCTTTCAGTGGCCTAGGGGAAGTAGATAGTGGGGAAGAGGGAGGGAGAAAGAAAGCTACAGCTGGGATACAAAGTGAATAAATTATAATAAATAAAAATTAAATTAAAAAATAATCACATACTTATGATGAACTTTTATTCACTGTGATGCTCATGTACTCAAAGGCATTTGGTAACTTGCTAAAGTAAATGCTCTTTATAAAACCAGTTTCCTACATCTCTTTTCCTTTGTGGCGATTACATATATTTTTAAGTTTTATCACAATCTATTTATTATGTATCCTGATTGATGCCCCCTCCTTCATCTCAACTCAGTTTCACCTATCTACCCTCTTCTCCCTTTATGCCCCTCCTCTAGTCCACTGATAGGGAGGTCCTCCTTCCCTTCCATCTGACCCTAGCCTATCAGGTATCATCAGGACTGGCTGCATTGTCTTCCTCTGTGGCCTGGTAAGGCTTCACCCCCTAGCTGGAGTTGATCACAGATCAGGCCACTGAGTTCATGTCAGAAACAGCCCCTGCTCCTTTTATTAGGGAACTCACTTGGAGACTGAGCTGCCATGGGCTACATCTAAGCAGAGTTTCTAGGTTATCTCCATGCATGGTTCTTGGTTGGAGTAACAGTCTCAGAAAAGACCCCTGGACACAGATTATTTGGTTCCTTGGTATCCTTGTGGAGCTCCTGTCCCCTCCAGATGTTTCTATCTCCCCCTTCTTTCATAAGGTTCCCTGCACTCTGCACAAAGTTTGGCTATGAATCTCAGGATCTGATTTGATACCCTGCTGGGTAAGGTCATTCAGAGGCTCTCTGTGGTAGGCTCCTGTCCTGTTCCTTGTTTTCTCCCTTTTCTGATGTCTATCCCATTTGCTCTTCTGAATAATAACTGATCATCTTATCCAGGGTCTTTCTTCTTGCTTAGCTTCTTACGGTGTACTGATTTTATATTATATACCATATAATATACTCTATTATATCTCTAATATCCATTTATAAGTGAGTATATACCATTTGTGTCTTTCTGCTTCTGTGTTACCTCACTCAAGATGATCTTTTCTAGTTCCATCCATTTGCCTGCAAATTTCATGATTTCCTTATTTTTAATTGCTGAGTAGTATTCCATTGTGTAAATGTATCACAATTTCTATAGCCATTCCTCAGTTGAAGGACATATGTGTTGTTTCCAGATTCTGGCTTTTATGAATAAAGCGGCTATGAACGTAGTTGAGCAAATGTCCATGTTGTATTGAATGGCAGAGAAACACTTAAAGAAATGCTCAGCGTCCTTAATCATCAAGGAAATGCAAATCAAAACAACCCTCAGATTTTACCTTACACCCACCAGAATGCCAAGATCAAAAACTTAAGTGACAACACACGCTAGAGAAGATGTGGAGAAAGGGGAACCCTCCTCCATTGTTGGTGGGAATGTAGCCTTGTTAAACAGCTTTGGAAATCAGTGTGGTACTTTCTCAGAAAAGTAGGAGTAGTGCTTCCTCAAGATCCTGCTCTACTACTCCTAAGCATATATCCAAAATATGTTCAAGTACACAACAAGGACATGATTCTTAACTCATTTAAATACTTGGAAACTGAAGCATGAGAAATGTGAACAGTGTCAATTTTATACAGACCTACATTCAAGATTTGACCCTGTCATGGGTTGTCTATTTCAGGAATTACACAGGAAAGGAGAGAAAATAAGAGCCAGTGTGATCAACACCTGAGAAGGGGGAGAGAAGAAAGCAGGGCTGGACTTCCACAGAATCGTGCTTTTACAGGATTGCAATAGATGCTTAAGCTAAATTCACAGAGAACTCTGGAGTTGGAATGGCCTTCATATGTGCCCTGTGTTAGGTAGGACAGCTAGGAATTTATAGCTCTTTATTGTTGAGCTGAGCACACTTCTGGTATTTTATAATGAGACCTTGGCCTATAAATGATCTTTAAAATTGATTTCAAAATTAGCAAGTTCATGTGTCTCAGTGGTATTTCAGAAAGATTTAACATAGCGGAAGGGTAGCTTATATACCTGGTTAATGTTCAGGTGGTAAGGTATCTTCACTATGTATATATTCCAAATATTTTCTTTACCTGCTAGGGTATGGAGTTTGTTGTACTGCTAAGTGTGCCCATCTCCATTATTTTTAAATATTGCATCTCCACCATTTCTGGAAAAAGACAGTAGTAGTGTTATTACTTCACAACATTATGAGATTATTTTTCTTGCTTCTGTGGTTCTGCAATGTAGTTTATTTGGTGCTGATTACATTGTTACTAAGATGCTGTACTGGTCACCCGATGACTAATTTCTCATTTAAGGGCTGTTGCTTTGCTCCACTGATGATGATGGTAAGTGGAAACCTTACGTGAATCACACAGGAAATTCTGAGTCGTAATTCAGCTTCATTTTGAGAGGTGGCTGTCTTCAGCCACAGCAGTCACTAAGGAACAGAGGACTAAGAGTGAAATGTTTCTTTGGAAGCATTTTCAGGACACAAAGCAATAGTTCCTTACTCCAGAAGTGAGATCTGGGTAATTTATCATGGGACAGAAACAACTATTTCAAAACCAAAACACTATATAGAATTTTCTCATACATTCTTAATTGAAATTATTTGTGTTTCATTATGTCCCATATAGCACAGATTTCTGTTTTTGCCTGATGAATAGTATCAACAAAGTGGCAGGATACACAATTAACACAAAAAACTGTACTATTTGCCACATACTATAACAACCATGTTGAGAAAAACATCGGAGAAGTAATGCCTTAGAAATATAAAATCTCTTGGAATGAACCTGAATAAGGAAATGGAAGATATCTCTAAAAAATAGCTTTAAAACAAAGAAGAAAGGCTATAGATCATGGAAAGGTTTCCTGTGCATATGAATTGGAAGAATTAATATTGTGAAGATGGCCATACTATCAGCAACCTATAGATTCAGCACAACACCTGTTAACGTCTCTTTCTATCTTCATAGAAATAGAAAAGAAATATGAAAATTCATACGGAAGCACAGAAATTTTAGACACCCTAAGAGGCCTTGAACTCCTGTAATTCGCAAATCACCATCTTTCTTCCCACTGAAGATGACTGGCACCCACCTCCACAACTTGTGATCATCACAACGAAAACATGCCTTGGTTTGTTTTCCTGGATACAAATTTCGACTTTGTATATACAGCACATTCTCTTCCTCCATTCCTCTGTTGCTGAGCACTCAGATTGATTCTAACGCTTAGCTGTTGGGAACAGTAAGCAGAGTTGTGCAAGAATTTCAGTGATATGTGTGAGGTCTACCCAAGAGTCACAGGGCTGGGTCATAGGGTAGAACTATATTTAGTTTGTTTTTGTAACATTAATATTTATTTTCATATTGACTGGACTAGTTTACATTTCACATTAGCCATGTATCAACGTTTCCTTTCACCTACATTTTAGTGATCGTTATATAAGTTTGCTATTTTTATTGAGGAGAGATAGAATTTCAGTAAATTTTTAATTTGCATTTATATGAAGGCTAATGAGATTAAATATTTTTATTTCTTATGTTTTTATGAATTGGCCGCTCATTTTATTACTCACTTGACTGGGTTTCTTAACTTATTATTTAGATTTTAAGATATTTGTATATTCTAGTTCCTATTAATTCCTATCAGATATATAGCTAGAAAAGATTTTTGGAAAAGGGATGGCTTGTTTTTCTTAAGGTCTCTTCTCTGGTAGTTTGACCATGCTGTAGTATATGTTCAGCACAAATTGGATCCTCTGTTCGAAGATTATCTGTTTTAATCCATCCATTTAAAGATGGGTTTAAAAAAATTGGACTCAAAGTTGGGTGAGTATAGAAGGGAACATAGAAGGGGCATAGAAGGTAGGTATGAAAGGGGCATGGATTCAGGAAGAATTGGAGGAAATGATGTATATAATCATACTACAGTTTTAAGGGGAATAAGAAAGAGGGATACAGGAGGAAGGTGGGACAAAGAGGAGATGAAGGAGAGGCTACAACTGGAATACAAAGCAAATAAAATGTAAATAATAATAATACTGAAAAACTCTCAAAAAAGAAAATATTTGAAAGAGAGATATTAAACTACCAACTGTAGGTTCTTAGTATTTTTTAATCAGAGTTCCAGACAGCATAAAGGATAATTCTTATATTTTCAGTGGCTTATGTGGATTTAAGCTATAAGTGCCTACAGTGAAACCATCAAGGGAGTATAAACTGCATTTACAATAAAACTGCTAATTTAGCTGGTGACTTAATTTACTTGAGTGATTTTTCAGCTTCTTAGGTTGTTGAAATCAGTATAATCTAAGTGATTTGTCTCATGTTAAAGCCACAAATAGGAAGACAGAGCAGATGTATGGGCATAAACAGAGTGTTTCCTGGGAGAACTCGGCCAGCAGTGCCTCTTGGTAGTTTTAGGAAGATCTCTTTTCAAACAATTGAAAGCAATCTTTCTCAAGGAACATTTTTCTTATTCATTAACACCCTGAACTATCATGTTTTCTTGATCTCCAGTTTCTCTCTTCTTGCCAAAGCTAATTTTAAGCAACCCCATCATTTACAAATCAGTATCCTCATTCTCAGCCTAAGCAAAAGACATGAGGAATTAATTCTCTTTGGTATCATGACAAACTGCACCACTCAGCCTAAGAAAGGCCACTAGTCATCTTACTGATAGCAAGTTAGCTCGAGATCTCATTTCCTCGGGCATCTGAGCTCAAACTTTTCTATGCTTCTCAAGCCCATCTGTCCCACTGACGGTCAGCATCTTTCTTGCTCCTTCTGAGATCCTAAAACTTTTGGCCTACCCAAATGCCCAACTACTTATCTAATCATTGTGCATTGTTCCATTTGAAAAAAAAAAAAAACAAATGGATGCAAAAATGGCAAGCAATTTGTCCAAAATGATGTCACTCAGCTGGTAAGAGTTAAAGCCAGATCCAGGAATAAAGTTGCCCAAGTCCAAACATTCACTGGCCCTTTATACTCATCATGTGGCTCTGTCATAAAGACAAACAATTTTCTTAATAAAAATAAATAGCTCCAGGGTTGGAGAAAAATCTTCCAATGGATTGTTAAAGCTAAAGAGCACACCTCTGGTTTGTAGCCACATGTTTTCTTTTACCTTTCACCTTCAAAGATTTAAAAGTATTATAACTTTCCTTCAGTATTTTGTTACTTTTAGTTGTTTTTGGTTTTGAGGTCTCCTATACACTCTTCTTAGCTTTATATTCAAAATTCTGCTTCTGTTTTCATTAATTATTGTTACATATACACATAAAATATAATATGTAATATTACATATATGCATATATACTTAAATATATAAATATAGACTGCTTAATCTATAGAATGTTCAGCTCATGTTTATGAGACTTCATGGGTATAGCTTCTGAAATACTAGGAGAATGAGTTCTCAGCAAAGTCCCTGATTTTTATAGTCTTTCTGCCCCCTCTTCTGTAATGTTTCTTGCGTCTTGGGAGTAAGAGTTGTTTTGTAAAAGTATACAATTGTCAGGGAAGATGGGGAATTTATATTTAAACTATGTATGTATAATTACACACAGGCTACCAGTACTTTCGGGTAGACAGTTAAAGGTATTATTCCTTTTGACTTTGTCAGAAATATTTTGTTATTTTACCTTCCTGCCTTTTTTCTTCCGTATGTAACTCTCTCTCCATCTCTACCTAGAAGTATCCCACATTCTCCCCATTGCCCTCCCTTAGATCACTTGTGCCGGACTATTCCCTTCAACTTATAAAACCACCTCTGGGGGGTTACATTGACACAACTAGTGAGAATGGAACTTTCCAAATGACTTCACAATCCACCAGGCTTTTTTTTCCCATGTGTGTGTTGGGGGGAGGTTATTTGATATTTTTAGAACCCATTGTATTACCCCATTTTATCTTACCATGCTATCTAAAGAGCTCTGATGTAGCAAAATGCTAACTAACAAAACCAATGTGTGATACACCCTGTATCTGGGAGGCTTATGGTCTGCAAAACTCTGCATTCACAGCTCAGTGCAGCAGCAGCCCTGACAGTGTACTTCATTGATGAATTCCTTAAAAATAAAGCACTGTACAGTGATATGATGGAGCTTTCAAAATGTAGTAAGAAGCGGACTTTGCTTTTAAAAGCCTACTTGGGTCTGACATGTTCTCTTCATCTCAGTATCTCGGCTATTTCTGTCCTTCCCCATAGCTCTGGATTCCACATGCATCATGTCTAAGTCATGAGGTTTTTCTCCCCCGGGAATTGCTTTTTATTGTTCTTTCCACCAAATAAATTGTGATTTATTTTGACCATATTTATCTAACACCTTCTATTTAGTTTTATTTGATACCGATTAAGTATTAAATCATGATGTTGGAATTGACGATGCATTTTGTATTCTTCAATCAGGACATATTTATTGAGCGAATCACTATTTGATATCATTCCTTCTATAAAGTTCAATCAATGTGTCTATAAGCCACCACTTACAAATCAGCAACTTTTAGGGATGTTTTAGTAATGTTCTAGAAAATACTGGGAACAAAGAGCACATTTTTCCCATGATGGTACAATTTTCTTCTACTGAGTGATTTACGAATACATAAATTTATTTTCGCCAAATATTTCATTAGAACAGCTTACACAATATAATGAAGAAAACTCAACCTCTGAACAATTGCTATGCCTGTAGGAAACCTATTGTTTTGCAGTATCATTATCAGGAAATACATTAGCCCCCAGTGACATGACTAAAAATTTCATATAAAGGCTGCCATAAAAGAGTTCAGTTTACTTAACAGAAAAGATCTCTGACGCTATCTCTTTTCTATTTGTTTTCAATTTTAACAATTAATGTGGCACAAGGAAATCTTTATGCTAATATTATAGCTTCTTGGTTGAACACTAACACCATTACCAGAATTGATGAATAATTCATTCCTTGTTGAAAATTTAGCTGTGTCATTTTTACTGGATATGAATGAAACTTTGAAGTGCAATTTAAGTTGAAAGAATCTCAGATTGTAGAGAATTTCCATAAAATAACCATCAAAAATTGCTGTGCTAGCAAAATTACCTACCTCTCAAGTCATATCCCTTTCCCGAAGGTTCCTGTGAGAATCTAAATTCAGTGGTATTCACGATATAATGAATTGTCACACTGTGCTATAAGTTCTTTGGAATTTAAACATCTAGAATTTCGTGAGCTTTGTTTCTAGCTGCATATTGGGAACCAAGGATCATCATTATGACAGTTGGAAGCTACTTATTCCTCAATACTTACATCTCCTACCATGGTGAGTCTCAGCTTGGGAAAATTAAACATAAAACCCCATAGCACCCTAAAAACTCAGTCGGAGAAATTGTTTTGACAGAAGGCAAACTCAGAACTTAAGTCTTCCTTTAACTAAACTGAAATTCATTTGACTTAACTAAAATGAACTGTCCTTCCGCCAGGGATGGAAAATGAAAAAGAGGGCCTGTGGAACAAAAGCATGCAGACTGCATGGAATTGAGAATAACTACGAATGTACCCAACACAGACTTCTAAACACACTTAAACCAGTAAGAGATTGTTTTGTGATTTATCTTTTTTATAATTAAATTGTAGTTAAGTATTACATTTATAGATGACATCTATGATCATTGATAACAAAGTTCATTGTGCCACAAATTGGAATCATCTGAGACCCTCAACTAAGGAATTGTTTCAGTTGTCTTTTTATTTACGTTTATTTTTTATAATAATTAAATGTATTCACTTTGTATCCCAGCTATAGTCCCTTCCTTCATTCCCTCCCAATCCCACCCTCTGTCCCTCATCTCCTCCCATGCCCCTCCCCAAGTCCACTGATAAGGAAGGTCCTCCTCCCCTACCATCTTACCCTAGTCTGTCAGGTCTCATCAGAACTGGCTGCATTGTCTTCCTCTGTGGCCTGGATGCACCCCCATTAGAGGCAGGTGATCAAAGAGCCAGCCACTGAGTTCACGTCAGAGACAGTCCCTGTTCCCATTACTAGGGAACCCACTTGAAGACTGAGCTGCCATCTGTGCAGGGGTTCTAGGGTTCTAGGTTATCTCCATGCATGTTCCTTAGTTGGAGTATCAATCTCAGAAATGACCTCCTGGACCTCTGGGAGGTCATTGGTTCTGTTGCTTTCCTTCTGGAGCTTCTGTTCCCTCCACGTCTTTCTATCTCCCCCTTCTTTCATAAGATTCCCTGCACTCTGCCAAAAGTTTGGCTATGAGTCTCAGCATCTGCTTTCATACCCTGCTGGGTAGAGTCTATCAGAGGCCCTCTGTGGTAGGCCCCTGTCCTATTCCCTGTTTTCTCCTTCTTCCAATGTCTGTCCCTTTTGCCTTTCTGAGTGAGGATTGAGCATCTTATCCAGAGTCCTCCTTCTTCTTTAGTTTCATTAGGTGTACAGATTTTAGTATGACTATCTTATATTATATGTTTAATATCCGCTTATAAGTGAGTACATACAATGTGTGTCATTCTGCTTCCAGATACCTCACTCAGGATGATCTTTTCTAGTTCTATCCATTTGCTACAAATTTCATGATTTTCTTGTTTTTAATTGCTGAGTAGTAATCCATTATGTAGATGTACCACAATTTCTGTATCCACTCCTTAGTTTAGGGACATCTGGGTTGTTTACAGGTTCTGGCTATTATGAATAAAGCTGCTATAAGCATGGTTGAGCAAATGTCCTTTTGTGCATTTTAGCATCTTTTGTATATATGCTTAGGAGTGGTATAGCTGAATCTTGAGGTAGCACTATTCCTAATTGTCTGAGAAAGTGACAGATTGATTTCCAAAGTGGTTGTACAAGTTTACATTCCCACCAGCAGTGGAGGGATCTTCATCAAAACTATATGTGATAGAGGGTTAATATCCAGAATTTATAAAGAACTCTAGTTAAAAAGCAACAAATCAAGTAATCCAATTAAAAAATGGGGTACAGAACTAAACAGAGAATTCTCTATAAATGAATATCGACTGGCAGAGAAACACTTAAAGAAATACTCAACATCCTCAGTCATCAGGGAGATGCAAATCAAAATTACCCTGAGATTTCACCTTACACCTGTCAGAAAGGCTAAGATCAAAAACTCAAGTGACAACACATGCTGGAGAGGATGTGGAGAAAGGGGAACGGTCTTCCATTTCTGGTGGTTTCCGTTGTCTTAACTGATGTGAGAAGACCTAGCCCAAAGGTAGACAGCCCCCACTGGGAGCAGTCATAATGAAAAGGACAAAACAGACAGAGTACTTCTGCTGCTGTCGTTTGTGATTCCATCACTGATATCAGATCCCGTGCTTATAGGTTTCCATTGTTCACTGAGGGCCAGCGCTCTCCAAGAATCAGATAGCATAGTGGCCCCAACCCAAAACTGCTGTGGAACCCAGTCCTATGAACTAAGCAAATTCTGGCTTTTCAACTTCATAGAAATTGACTTGTTTTGGCCTCAGACGACTTTAGGTAAAAAAACAGATTTTGAAAGGAGGCTGTCACAGCCTTGATATCATGGAATTTTCATAGTTACTAGCCTTACTTGTTCATCTCCCAAGTTTGCTATTCCCTCTTCAATTTTCTCCTCTTTATTAATGTCAAAATGCTTAAAGATATTTAAAGACTTTCCCTTTGTTTGATACATAACATTTATCAGACTCTCAGGCATGCAGAAGCTGACCAGATAACTCCAGAAACACATACAACTTTCCCTTTCTAAGGGTAATAACTCCTTCCTAGTTAATATATAGTGACACACACATATACATTTAAATACATTTAGAAAAATATGCATGTGTTTTTAAATAGTGGGGAAGGAAGACACAAAGAAGGAAGGGAAAGAAATAAGAAGGGAAGAAAGGAAAAAGAAAGAGGAAAGGTAAGAGGAAGGAGGGCAGGAAGGAAGTAGGGAGAAGGGAGGGAAGAAGGAGATGCCATTCAAAGAACCACATGGAACATCTAGATCCTGAAACCCTGACGGATTAGAGAGACAGAATGTTACAGTGGTAACAATCATGGCTGGATTCAAATTCTAATTTCACCTACACGCTAGCTTTGGGACTTGGAGTAAATCATTGAAGTCCGCTCTGCCTCTGTTCTTCATCTGTGAAATTGGAATGCTAAGAATAGCATCCCGTTCATGGGCCTTTACAGATCTTAAGGAAGACAGTGCAGAAAGTGTTTTGAAAAGGTTCCTAAGTCATGGGAAAGTGTTAGAACTTAGTAAGTGTGATCATTTTGCAAGTCCCACTAGAGTGGCCAGAAATGCTTGAATTCAGAAAAGATAAAAATGACATCAATGAAATAAAATTCTTATAAACATTCGGCATTTTAGTCATTTTATTAGATATACACACAAATACACATATATCCATGCACACAATCTTACAAGTTCTTTGCTAAGCCACAACCTAGCATATGCTTTTCTGCAAAGTCTCAGACCCACAGAAATAGGTAAAATTCTGACTGGAATTAAAGAAAAAGAGAATGATAAAACAGTGTTTTATTTAAATGCCCAGTTTCAAACCAATGTCTAGGTGCAGAGAAATCAGTCTTAGGAGTATCTGACTCGTTCACAGCCTTACATGTTCAGAAACGTAAGGTCTGGAAAATGACTAAGACTGCCCATTATAAATTGTCATCTCTGTGTCCTAGGGGGCTGTATTTGAGAGATTTATCTTCCATTCAGGTGCAGTTTGCTTTTAGGGTATCATCACAGACACAACCTACATACTCTAGGCTGTGGCAGGGAAAAGACTTCAATATGATCTTATACCCCTGAGCAGTAGGAATTTTTTCTCTTTCTTGCAATGATTACCATTGCTTTTATTTACTATGAAATCCCAGCATATTATTTTTTTTGCTCTTGTCACTTCATAAATAAAGTATCGGAAAGATCTCTGAAGCTGTTACCTATTTAGTATTCTTAGTCATAAAGGCAAATGATAGGTGAGGTAGGAGATGGATTTAATTGAAACCAACAGCAGGGTCACCAAAGGAATAAGAAATAATGATTTTTTTTCAACGCTAGCTTTGTATAGCTGCTTTTATAAAAGTGGAGTTTCCATTTGTCTGAGATGTTGGTTTCATGACAAAAGTGCAGAACTGTGTGCTACTTCTATTCTCCACCTTTCTGGCATGTCATTCTTTCTCTTAAGAAATAGGAAGGCAGTCATGCATAGACGGTCCTTAGCCTCAATCTGTGGACACAGCACTGCACCTTCTCCCTTAGAGATCATTTTATAAAGCCAGGTGTTGCCTCATTTATTCCCTACACATCTCTCCCTTTCTGTCTACCTCAGGTCTTTAAATTCAGCGTCAAGAAAACTGCTGTATTTGGAATCAGGTTCTCTTATCATTTCCCAGAAATGGCTGTGCTGTTTATTTCCCCGATGTTGCAGTTTAGAGCCCACAGGAAACTGTGTAGAATGTTGTCACCCAGACTCCCATCTTTCTGCCCAGATACACAAACCCACATTCTCACGTGACGATGTGAGGTTGTACAGTTGATTGGTCTTCTTCATGGACCATCAGAGCTTAGACTTCTAAAACCTATGAAGTATTGGTCTGCAGACGCCTGCTACCAGGGATAAATGGTGAATAGAATTTCATATTACAATTAAGTACAGGTCTTACATAATTTATGATTATGTTTAGTGTTAAAAGAGAAATCTTGCTCCACATCCTTGCCAGCATGCGCTGTCACTTGAGTTTTTGATCTTAGCCATTATTACAGGTATAAGATGGAATTTCAGAGTTGTTTTGATTTGCGTTTCCCAGATGACTAAGGATGTTGAACATTTCCTTAGGTACTTCTCTTCCATTAGAGATTCCTCTGTTGAGAATTCTTTGTTTGGCTCTGTACCCCATTTTTAATTGGGTTATTTGGCTTGCTGATATTTGATTTCTTGAATTCTTTATGTATTCTGGATAGTAGCCCTCTGTTGGATGTAGGGTTGGTGGAGTTTTTTCCAATCTGTAGGTTGTCATTTTGTTCTGACAACAGTGTCCTTTGCTTTACATAAGCTTTTTAGTTTCATGAGGTCCCACTTATTAATCATTGTTCTTATGGCCTGAGCTGTTGGAGTTCTGTTCAGAAAGTTATGTCCTGTGCCAATAAGTTCAAGGCTATTCCCCATTTTCTTTTTTATTAGATTTAGTGTATCTGGTTTTTTGTTGAAGTCCTTGATATACTTGGACTTGAATTTTTTGCAAGGTGGTAAGTATGGATCTATTTGCATTCTTTTACATGTAGACATCCGGTTATGCCAGCATACCAGCACAAATTGTTGAAGATGCTTTCTTTCTCTTCCATTGTATGATTTTTGGCTTCTTGGTTAAAAAAAAAAGTGTCTATCAGTGTGTGGCTTTATTTCTAGATTATTTACTTGATTCCATTGATCTACATGTTGGCTTTTATGCCATTATCATGTGTTTTTTATTACTATTGCTTTGCAATACTGCTTGAAATCAGAGATGGTGATACCTCTAGAAGCTCTTTTATTGTACAGGATTGTTTTCACTCTCCTGGTATTTTTATTTTTCCATATGAGGTAGAGGAACAAACCTCCATTGCTGGTGAAAGTGAACACTTATAAAACTACCATGGAAATCAATCAGGAGGTTTTCTTAGAAGATTAGTAATAGATCTACCTCAAGACCTGGCTATACTATGCCTGGCTATATACCCAAGAGATGTTCCACCTTAATACAAGGACACTCTATCAACTATGTTCCTGGCAAGCAAGGAAATCATGAAATTTGCAGGCAAATGGATAGAAAAGATCATCCTAAGTGAGGCAACCCAGACCTAGAAAGACACACATGGTATGTACTCAATTATAAGAGGGTGTTAGCCATAAAATACAGGATAACCATGAAGCAATCCATAGACTCAAAGAAGTCCGGCTATTCAGCAAGGGATCACATCCAAAGACTTAGATCTGCGTGGTCAGGCTGAGATACAGACACATCCTAACCCACACTTTTGATCCCTCTGGCGGGAATTTGGTAAACAATCCCAAACAAGGAAAACTAATTGGGGGACAGATAAAATGATGAATCAGAAAAAGATTTGACAGAATGAGTCAGAGATAGGATAAGCCCAACTCTAATGAGAACAGATAGGAAAGAGAAGCTACTTAAGAGCAGTACAGAGAGAGTAGAGAGGAGTAGAGTACTGTTCTAGAACAGGCAGGTATAACAAGGAAGGGAAAACCAGCTACCAAGCTGACCAGAAATTAGCTACCAAGCAAGAGATCACTTCTGTGGAAAGTGTCTGAGAGCCTGCATAAAACATGTTCTTCATGAGAGATGACAGAGTCAGGGTTCATATACCCTATTGCTAGGATGTTTCAGAGCTGCTTCTGGGGAGGAAGAATGTTAATTCCTTGCAAGTTCTAATTTGGCCTGTCCTTCTAGAACAGACCCCAGCAGACAGAGAAACACACAGCAAAGAAATACAGGTGAGAAGATTTGGGAGTGGAGCTAGTGATCAAGAAGGAGGAGTTTCCCATGTCCCTCTCCAAGTTCACTGATAGGGGAAGTCCTCCTCCCCTTACATCTGACCCTAGCCTATCTGGTCTCATCAGGAGGGAGGGGGATACAGCTGGGATAAAAAGGGAATAATCTGTAATTAATGTAAAAATCTAAATTAAATCTTTTTTTTACATTAATTGCATTTTATTTGCTTTGCATCTCAGCTGTAGCCTCCTCCCTCATTCCCTCCCAATCCCACCCTCCTTCTCTCAACTCCTCCCATGCCCATGTCCAAGTACACTGAAAGGGGAGGTTCACTTCCCCCTTCATCTGACCCTAGCTTATTAGATCTCATTGGGACAGGCTGCAATGTCCTCCTCTGTGTCCTGGCAAGGCTGCTCCTCCTTCAGGGAAGGGGGTGTTTGGTCAAAGAGCCAGCCACTGAGTTCATGTCAGACAGTCCCTCTTCCCCTTACTAGGGAACCCACTTGGACACTGAGCTGCCATGGGCTACATCTGAGCAGGGGGTTCAAAGGAAGAGTTTCTATAAAAATATGGGTGTGCCTCTAACAGGATCTGCTGTGTGGTCTTACACGTATTATGACATTTACATCAATGCCATGTGGATTAAAGCATAGTGGCTCCAGGCTGAGATTTTCCAAGAATAGTAGATATTTGAAAGCTTATGGGAAATCTCCCAAGTTTTAGAGTGTAGCAATCAGTTTATAGTTAAAGAAGAAAAATAAAATGATCATAAAGCCCCTGTGTGTTATGCCTTTCCAATGAATGGACTTTTTGGTCATGTGTACAGATTCCATGTCAGTTTGTCAAAAGTCATTCACTTGTTTATTGGTCTTTAAGTATTGTGGAACACTATGTGATACAGCCCCGTTCTTTTACTCTATCCATTTCTCTTTGTGTTTATTTAAAGATTCAATTCCTGAGCCAGGCACAGAGGCACATGCCTGTAATCCCAGGACTCAGGGAGACAGAGACAGGTGGATCTCTGTGAATTAGAGAGATAAGGTCTACAAAGTGAGTCCAGGAGAGTCAAGGCTGCACAGAGAAACCCTGTCTCAAAAACTAAAAATAAAAAAATCCTGGATAGAGACTGAGAAGCCCTTTGGATCCAATATGGTGTAGTGTCCTGGGAGGAGAATGCACACATTTTGCTCAGTATACCAAGAAGCACAAGATCCAGTCTTCAAGCTGCTTCCTTCTTCCTGGGATCCCACCACCTCTGACAGCACAAGCCCTGCCTTTTCCTAGCCTCAGCATGCAAGGCCCTACCCCGATCGTTCTCTGTAACAGTTTTGACGTCACCATGCCTCACTCTCCCTTATTTGCTTAGTAATTATGGATATCCTCATATTAACATGTTTTGCTGGATGTTCATTAGAAAAATAAAAGAATACGGTAGAGTTCATGAAGTCAGTACAGTACAGTTTGGTGCAGTTCAGAGAAGTTCTGTTGAATTTGGTGCAGTTCAGCTCATGGAGTTCAGAGGCGGTTTTCCCAAGCAGAGCAATTCAACGAGAAGCTGAGAGAAATCAATTTGAATCGGTCAGTTTTGAGAGGAGTTTTGAGCCGGAACAGCTCAGTTGAACCAGCCAGCCGGAGTTCAAAAAGAGCTGGAAAGGGTGAATTTATTCAGCAGTAAGTCTCAAAGGCTGTAACATTTAGACCTAGGTTAGCAGAGGGAGGCTGGAGGCTGAAGCCTTCAAGATCCAAGCTTGCAGATGATTAGACTGTAGGAAAGCTAGAAGCTTCCAGGCTTAGGCCTAGTAGGTATAGTTAGATAGAAATGCTCTAGGCTTATCCCAAGCCGTGTGTAAGAAAGGCTTGGGAATGATTTTCATCTCACCCCATCATCTGAGGAAATAAAAACAACATTTACACCTTTAAAAAGAAAACCTGAGTATATTTTAATACATTTTAATGTGTTACCATCAAGTTTATTAAGGTGGGGAGGATCGCGGAGAAGTTGAGAAAGTAAAACAATATGATCAGAACATATTGTACAATTTTTTATCAATAATAATACACAAATAAAACACAAACTTGACCTATCATCCTTGGCAGTGAAGCATTTCCTCTATAATGGAAGAAGTTCTAATTATCATAACAAATTATTTTCTATGATTTTAAAAGATATACAGTTGGTGGTAGCGGCCTCTGATCTCCAGCTACTGGGAGTTAGGAGATTGCAAGTTCCAGGCCCAACTGGGAAACACAGAGTGTATCATATTAAAAGGGGAAAAGAGGTTTGTGGATGGAGCTTCAGAGAGGAATTCTTGCTTAGCATGTATGAGGCCCTAGGTCAATAACACACAAAAAAGCTAACATTAAATACTCATTTATATGTACACACAGGCAAATATATATATATATATATATATATATATATACATATTTGATGCATACACACATTTCTATTACATATATGTGTATATGATTTTAAATGCGAGTACTTCCCGTTAGAATTAGATATTTTAAAATAAAATGGATGAAAGATTTATATATAAACATGCAGAGTTATGTGTGTCTCTGTATGTGTCTGTCTGTGTGTGCATACGCACTTGCATACACATTCACATGTTACATGAGTGTAGCAGGTGTTCTCTGAGGCCGGAAGAAGGCAGTGGATCTCCTGTAGCTGGAGTTATAAGAGGTCATGAGCTGCCTAACATGGATACTGAGAACTGTCCTTGGCTTCCCCTGCAGAAGCAGCAAAAACTGCTGATCCATGTCTTTAGCCTCTTGCTACAATTCTAAACTTTTAAAAGAGCTTTTCAGCAGGCTAATAAGTCATAGATACAGCCATATCGATCTAGTCTGGTTATTAATTTATATAATAAGTAGAATTAGCTAGTTATTACAAGTTCTACTCTTAAATATGGGTCTATTTTAAGACATATTGGAGATTTAAAATGAAAAATATTCCTCACAGTTTCTCTGATGTTCTTTGAAATTATGCTTTGTGATAAGGAACAGAGAAATACGTGGTCAAAGAGAGCCATCAAGGACAGAGATTTTAAGATAAACATTGAAGCAGAGTGAGAGAACACAAACAGACTTGTTTTGGAGGCCCGTCACCTTTATCTTGTCTTGAGACTGAAACTATCAATGGTTATATGAAAGGCATAAATCCTCTGAGAATTATTAGAATAAAAATGCCAAAGAAAAGGCTCTATTGAATTATCTATGGCTTTTGATAAAGGTGGAAATAGTGTAAGATAAGAAAGGCTCTACCCTGCAGGTTATCAAAGCAGATGCTGAGACTTATGGCTAACTTTTGGGCAGAGTGCAGGGAATCTTATGAAAGAAGTGGGAAATAGTAAGACCTGGAGAGGACAGGAGCTCCACAAGGAGAGCAACAAAACCAAAAAATCTGGGCACATGTGTCTTTTCTGAGACTGATACTCCAACCAAGCACCCATAGAACTCCTGCACATATGTAGCCCATGGCAGTTCCATGTCCAAGTGGGTTCCATAGTAATAGAAACAGGGACTGTCTCTGACAGGAACTCGGGGGCTGGCTCTTTGATCACCTCCCCCTGAGCGGGGAGCAGCCTTACCAGGCCACAGAGAAAGACAATGCAGCCACTCCTGATAAGACCTGATAGACTAGGAACAGAAGGAAGGGAAGGAAGACCTCCCCTATTAGTGGACTTGGGGAGGAGCATACTTAGAGAAGGGGAGGAAGGGGTTTGGAGGGGAGAAGGAAGGGAGCTACAGGGGGGATACAAAGTGAATAAAGTGTAATTAATAAAAATTTAAAAAAAGAGAGACTAAAAAAAAAATAAATTCTAGAATCCTTTTAAAAAAAGCAATAGCCTTTTAGCGTTTGTGGGTTTTTTTACTAGTCTTTTTTTTTTTTTACTAGTTTTTCTATAAAATGGGTTTAATTTATTCTTTAAAATTTTGTGCACTTATACAATATATTTCCAACATTTCCATCCACTGTTTTCTCTCTTCATCTCCTCCCAGCTTCATGCCATCCATTCTTTTAATTTGATAATCCTCTAAGTGTAATTAGTACAGCTTTAAAATTAAAATGACAAAGAAAACTTGTTTCCTCACATTTTTAGAAAACAGGTTCATATAACTATATGTGGCAAACCTACAAATAATGAATGAATGAAGTATGATTATAATTATATGAACATTTTTGTGTGTCCTATTTTGTTTGGCTTTTGTTTTGTATCTTTTCTAGCTGCTGCTAGTTCTGGAATTCTTTCCAGAATTGCTGACTAAATTCAGCAACATCAAATGAGTCTCTTGCCTAGCAATGACAAGGAATTCCTTAAGATACTTAAAAATACAAAGATGTGATGACGAGGATGAAGAAGTTGACAATGAAGAAGAACATTATGTAAAGGTTAGAAATGAACTCTATTTTAACTACTCAGTGGAACTGGAAGTATAATTATAGTTAAGTTTAACGTATACACTAAGAAGAAATAGTAAATGCATTCTAGTTTTAGAGTTAACCTCTGGTCTTTCCATTTCAAATACTTATTGTATCTATTCATCTGCCCCTTGCCATTGTTTTATCACTGTATTTTCTTAAGGCATCAGTATTCTTTCTTCCTATCATACACCATCCTTTCAGATGGTTTTCTGTGAATAACGGGGATTGTACATTATACAACTACTTTGGTTTTCTTAATTGTGTAAGTGCTCCATACTATTCTCTTGTTTTAAAACAAATTATACTACATTAAACAAGTGTTTCACTGTTGTAACAAACATGCATGAAATGATCAATATGAAGGAAGGAAGATTTACTTTGTCTTTTGGTTTCAGGTGTCTTGGACCATGGTTAACAGGCTTCATTAATCTCAGGCGTGTGGCAAAACAGAAGGTCATAGTGGAGGAAAGCTAGCTCCCATGTCATGACAGCTGGCAATAAGCTGAAGACACAGTATGCTTTTTCAAAAGACATGTCTGCTTCCTGCTAGCAGGTCTCTCATTGACATCACTCAATAATAATAATACCATCAAACTATGACACGTTCAGTGGGTTAATCCACTGATTTGATCAGAACACTCATGAGCCAACCGCTTCCCATAGCCACACTGAAGATTGTATTGGGGACCAAGCCTTTGACACATGAGATGGGATGGACACTGAATATCTGAGCTACAGCACATGCATAACCAGGGAGTAAAGCAAAATTATATCTTTTCAACCCTCTCAGCTTCCTTTGAGCAATCCAGAGACTTCCTGCCATGGCATTGTCATTCAGGGAATAGGAGGTAGAGAAGTTTTACAAACTGTTCTGGGCCTTGTCTGATTCCCACTTCACTATCATGACCTATTTCTGTGTTCTTAGTCCTCATGGGGTTATTGGGTTATACAAAGGGGAGGGATATGATACCATTAAGTGTCTAATTCGTTCTCAGAGGACAGTGGACCATTATTATTTCCTGAACCTTTAAATAACTTTTTGAAATAATATGAGATGGAAGATATAAAGTAGACAATTATGGCAAAGCTTTCATAATGTAGTTCCTCTATAATGCTGGTGCCTTCACGGTGTTCTGTGTTCATAACATGACCTTTAAGGTCTGTCCTGGCTACATGTCACGCATTCTACCATCAACTTAATTTCCTTTCTCCAAAATCATGTACATGTTTTTATAGCCCACAGCACTATTTGTGCTTATGCAATCTGCTGCTTTCTTCTGATTTTTTTTTAAAACAACATGCTTATGAATTCCTGGCAGGATAAAATCATATGCATTTAAATTATACATCATGACTATGGCAAGCAAGCAACATGAAACACAATTTTAAACAGCTCCCCAATATAAAAACAGAATCCAGCCTTTAGCTGATGGATTTATAAAAATAAAAATTAAAAAACAAAAAAATATAGTTTCCTAATTATATGTTTTTAACCATAAAGGTATGTCCAGAATGGTCACAGGTGCAGTGATATGTCTTTTCCTATCTCATACCAACTTATTCCTATTGCTGAACATAGGCTTATCTTCTAAAATTACAAGAAAAAATATTTCAAGGTATAAAGGACATGCTGCTTCTCCATAGAGAAACTGTGTAATCTCTGAGGAAAATTCAAAAATGTATTCTCTGTGAGGAATTAGTACTCAATATGAACTTGCACGCCTGAACAAGTTGTTAAATAAACAGTGCACAGAGAAGAAATACATGAGTGGAAAACTGAGCCTGATCCTTGGACTTATTCAGTGTGGTAAAAACTCACATTTAGAAGAATCATGCCTATATCCTCTTTCTCAAAATGATAGTGAACCAAGAAAAAAATAAGCCACTCTCTTGCAGAATAAGTTAAATATAATCCATTATGAACATTTTATACCCTTTGGTTTACACAAATCTCATGTTTCTCTCTCTCTCTCTGTGTGTGTGTGTGTGTGTGTGTGTGTGTGTGTGTGTGTGTGATGTCTCTCTGATTTGTATTTTAGGAAGAGTTTCCTTTCCTGACCTCCAACTTATATTTCTTCCCACTTCTAAGTGCTATTCTGTTATTAATATACACACATGTATGTGTATATATGTATTGTGTGTGTGTGTGTGCACCTGGCATAGAGTAGCATTCATTTAGTGACTAATAGCCAACAAGCATACTCTCTGAACATAGGAAGTTTCCTTCTTTTATAGTACAACAACATTATCCTGACCTGCTTGTACACATGCACACACACACACCCCATTTCTTAGGCCTAAGTGATTTTTCTCTTCATTTCTACTGTGTTTTCTTTCATCTGTCAGCATCTGGCAAGGTATAAATGCTTGCTCATGGACTCAGCATTGGTACGGGAAAGCACAGAAATTGAATGGACTGTAGTGTGGGGACACTGAGGCCTACAAGCTTGATTAACTGAGAACCATAGAAGCCGAATTCCAGGGACTTCCTAGGTAAAACCGATACTGTCCTGTCATCAATTCAGGAGAGCATTTGTGTAGAGACAGGGTTGGGTTCTCATGCCTATAGAGTCATGGCAGGGGGACCTGGGTGCATCAGGCACACTGGTGAGTGCCACAATCCTGGAAGCAGAAAAGCAACTAACAGGATTCTAGAAAGAACGAGTAAGAACAAAGTCAGAGTAGGTTTACTTAGGAATTTAGGAAATATATGACTTTCCCTGATAAAACTAAGTAAATGCCATTCAAAATGGTACAAAAAGGGTATGAGTTAGAACAAATTTAATTAACAAAGTTGAATATATAATGTCCATGTGCTAATATTTTGAAACTGTTTCAAATCCTGAGGAAGATTGTGCTAACACTAGAATCAAATAGAGAAGGTTTTCTAATATGTACCAATCTAAATGGATTTTCCCGTGAGAGGAGAGCAATCCCCTCCAACAGTATCCGAGTCTGAGTTTATCAATCACGGTTTGTGTCTGAAAGGAGTTTTATGTTAGGCGGCCACGAAAACAGACTCCCCAGCTGATATCCCTCTGAGGCTCAGAATCATCTCTCCCACAAATCAAAGAGTAAGCCCTCCTCCAAAGATGACATTTTAATGTTTTAAAAGTCTGTATCATCTAACCCATGTGTGGGGGTAGTAATGGGAACCCAGCCCACTGCACCACTGAAAAATTAGCCTAAGCCTGTCAAATGATAGCTCATTTAAGATGGCGCTTTTGCTAGTTTTATCCCAGAGCTGAAGTAAGAAAAGCCCCATTCATGAGTCAGTGCTGATGCTTACTGCTTACGGTCTGTGTTCTGACACACGCAAAGGACTGTTGACACCCCATGATGACTGATTTTTTTTTTTTTAACATTTTACTGGTAAATTAAGAATGATATTTTTATGTTACTCCAGATTTCAAAACTAAGTGTTTGGCTCCAAACAATATTAAGTGTTTTAAAATGGAAGAAAACACAAAAACAAAATTGGAAAAAGCTAAGAATATTTGAACATTTTCTATTTGGAAAATGCTATATTGGAATTAGAAGGGCAGCCTCAAACTTGGCATATAAACCTCAGTTTGAACCAAACAAGCAAGGCTATACTGCAATTACAGTTTAGAAAAATGTGAAATTTCAATTTTTAGCTTATTAGAATGCTTCGTGTAAAGGGTTTCAGCGCAGAAAATGCTTGCATGTGATGGTACGACTTCCGAAGTTACTTGAAATAGGAGTTTTCTTATGAGTTTAAGCTGCTCTCCACCTCTAATTAGAGTGAGCTTTGCACAGATATATTTGGAGTAAAGTTGGTTTAATTTTAAAATGTATGAGGGAAAATTTAATGATAAAAAAGGTTGAAAAATAATAATTGGCCATTTCTTACTTTCCCACTGTTTTAGCATTCGTTTGTTTGATGATGTCAGTTACAAGGACAGACATTATTATAAAATGGGCCATTATTGTTTGATCTTATTTCATTCTAATGAATGGGAATTTGCTAGATGCCTTCTTAAACGTGATAGGATTGCAATAATCTACTCTCCCCTGTGAGGGGGGGCATCATTTTGGGTTTTAACTTGGTGAAGACTTATTAAAAGATTGGCCCATGGGGAAAGTCAGGGGCATTTGCTCCCTGAACCCATTCATGTTTCTGTGGGACGTGCTTATGTTTGGCCAATCTATGTGTGCATGAGTACTTTCTTTTTCCATCCAAAATTAAATGTATTTTTGCTGACACCTTGAGAGAAAATTTACTGGGAGTCAGAATGCCTGGAAAGAACTTCACGAGGCATGGAACGTGAAATAATGAGTGTAAGAGAACCGAAGTGTGACACTACTGAGATGTTTCTGACTTTTGAGTGAGCCTCAAGGAGCTTTGGTAGATCATTTAAGTTGAAAACTCCTTACATTTAATATGTTCTGTGAGTTTGTGTACCCAAGAACGTATACCAAAAAGTTTCCTAATGCTTCTTTCCAGAAAATGTCAAACCTTCTCCATACCAAAGACATTCTGATTTCTATCATTCATTATCATCCTCCTCCCCATCTCTTCCTCTTCATGATCATCATCATCATCATCTTCTTCTTTTCAACACCATCATCATCACCCGGGATCTGGGGACCAAATCAGAACCTCATACCTGCTACAAAAGGACTGTAACACTGAAATGTTCTTTTCTTTCATGTACAGTGACATCTGTCACAGGACCTTGTGAAAATGAGGCATATTATAATACATGGGTTTTCTTGTATCTATTTATGTGATGTCTTTCATTCAACATAATGACTTGTGATCCATCCAAGCTGCTGAGAACATGGACAGTCTTTTCTGATTACATTGTAATTTGTTTACGGTTTTATTTATGAACATTTGGGTTGCTTCTAGCTTTTGGCTGCAATACATAAAGCTGTTGTAAACATGCCTTTGTTTCTCTTGGATAAAATACCTAAGAGAGGAATTTCTGGATCCTAGCATAAATCATGTCTTACCTTTAGAACAAAAGTAGCACGTACATTTTTGGCTGCTTTCCTATTTTGTGGTTATTGTTTTCGCTGTTGTTTTTATGGCTTAAAAATTAATGTGCTAGCAAGATTTATTTTAAGACCAAATTCTCTATGATTATACATTACTTAGTGTGCAATAATTTAAAACAATTTGGTGAATGGAAAGCAGGTGGCTAATTAGCTGACCTTGTAATCGATTACTTAAGACTACCCAGACAGATTCTGTTTATTCATTCACGAATTCCCAAAAGGAGAAGGGAAAAGACCAGAGACATGATATAAGAAAGACTTCTAATTTCGCAGTCTCTGGGGAAGGAGGGATGGTCACAAGAAAGGTATCTGTCTTTTCAACTTAGAGCTGCAAAAAACAAGGGAAGCCATATTCCCCCATACTTCCTAAAGGCATCAAGTGAGTAGACCTTTCACTTCCCTCATATTCTGATGTCCTCTTAAGACTAATAGAACTTCATTGTGACAAACTGTTTCACAATCCACTAAGAATGGAACAGGTAACAGCAGCACGAACAGACACAGACAATGATGAAGAGAACAAATGCATCCATGTTCCCCTGAAGCTCCAAATTAAGCATGAAAGACTCCAAATGCAACCATGTTATATTGGATTGGTCCAAATACTTACCACATGGTTCAAGAGTCCTGTCTCATTCCTTGTTTCCAGCGTACCTTGTACCTTTTTATTTCACTTGAAGATATTCTATATATCCGGTGAAATGTGTGCTACCACTTGGACTTTCTGTAATCACTTGGTGAATTTTGAGTTCTAACTTGACAGTTTTTTTTTTTTTCTGAACATATTGAATACATCATTTCAGCTGTTTCTTCAGGTTTCCAATGTTGCTGTGGAAATCTCAGCTGTCAATGTAATAGTTTTCTTTGTGACTGCTTTTAGGAATTTTCCTTATGTGTTTGATGTTCTTCAGTTTCTCTAATGTGAATATATGTGATGATTTTTAGAACTGTATCACATAGGACTCTGAGGGATTATGGAATCTTCATACATTGGTGACTCTTCTGGCCCACATATGAAATACCTCTGACGTCTCGACCTCTATTAGTCTCTTTGAATATTGTTTCTCTCCTTCCCTCCCTTTCTCCATGCTTTACTTCCATACTTCCTAATTTTAGGTTTTTTGTTTTTTTGTTTTTTTGTTTTTAGGCTGGGATTCCAATTACACAAGTATTGAAACAGATCAGGCTTCAGTTGATATGTTCACTCTCTTCTTTTCACTCTTTTGTCCTACTTCTAAAGACTTTCTTCACAACTCAACTCTGAAGGGGCTTTTTGAATTCTAGTGTTATTTTAAAAAGTCACTTATACTAAGATTTCATTTCTTGAATATCAAAACATGCTTTTCTCCCAAGCTGTCGCTTCAGTGTCAAAGACCTCATTTGAAAACTATTCAGTGAACACTGACTTCTGCTACTCTGTTTTCACCTTACATAAGAATCCTTCTTGAGACAAAACGTAATTCTGCAAGGGTGCTGTGAATGCTGAACTTGAAAAAGCGCAAGAATGTGAAGAAAAACATGCAAGATTTGCATATCTCATGCTGATTTTTTTGTATTAAAAGTTTTTCGTTCTATATACGAGCAACAAGTATTCCTTTTATCTTGACCTCTGTACAAGTGGTAGAGAGAGTGCTCGGCTAGAGACACTGTCTTGTCTGATGGTTTATCAGTGCGGGGAGATACCAGTCCTGTTCGTAAAGCACTATCTATGGACACTCACTTTTGGAAAGGGGGACTCAGATTAAGGAAACACTGCTTGCCCCCTGGCTTTTGTTTAATGGGAAACCCTTTACTTGCATCCTGACCTATGCTTTTGCAGTGTAGTGGTGTTTTGTTTGTTTGTTTGTTTGTTTGTTTGTTTGTTTTAAATGAATACTGTGGAATCAGTCGCTGTGAGCTCGGGTGTAAACTGGACATTTAACAGCAAAGAGACATTTTTTTCTGATGGTATCATGCTCCTGATCCCTCATCTCTATAAAGCAGAAATGCTGGAGTTTTTTTTCAAAGAGTTATGCAGACTGTCAAAGTTAAAACATTTGAAGCATCTGACACAAGGTGAGAGTTCAATTAATGTAAGTAATGCATCTAACAAACAACACTATCTCTCATAGACCAAGGCCACTTTCAGTGGCTGTTCCTTTCTGTTTCAGAAACCTGCTGATTCAGGAGACTGCATAAGCGCCATCTCAGAAGCTGCTGGAGTAGTTTTGGGTTATGGCGCATGGGAATTTGATCTTACAGCTATCTTCACAGACAAAGCCTATGGTTTCCTAAGAACTCTTCAGCGTTGCCTTGACTATGAAAGCATTCTCTTCAAAAGAAACATATGTATACATTAATGTGTACATTTTCCATATCTGTCCACATGCAATATGTTATGGTTGCTGCTTTAATTGATGTTCTATAATGGCCCACCTAATTTTTATCACTGTTAAAACTCAACTCTGCACCTCTTTTCCTCCTGGTTTTGAACATTTTTTTTTTTTTTATGATTTCCATGACTTTGAAGTTTGAAGGGAGGTGTTTACTCTGGATATTTGTTTCAGAATATCATGAGTTGTATTGACAAAAAAAAAATCGGAAACTAAAAGTAGCATTATCCAAATATGAGAAAAATGAAGAAGAAATCATTGTTACCCGAAGAAGAAATCATTGTTACTGAGTGGCAAACTCAGTAACTGTTCTGTATTAGTGAGGTTGAAAATGAAGAACAGGCAAGAGCTTCAAGTGCTCAGACCTGATGTGACTAAACATGTCTTTATTTATTATTTAATAATTATTATACTTTACTTTTGCAGAGAACCAGTCTTTAACACATCACACTGTCATTGCTTTAGGACTCTAATAACATACCATAATATGACCATTCCATTAGAATTATGGTATTGGGAAACTCCAACACAGAGTAAAAGGAGGATCTGAACCAAGGATGGAATCTTAAAGGTACTTCCACATACGTATTTAAGCTTGGTATTTATAATTATTGATCAGCAGAAACTTGTTAAGTACAACCGCAATTAAGGATTGGCATAATTGTTTTTCCTAAGGAGAATTAAACACATATTTAAGATAAGTATCACAGGGAAGTACACAGATTCTGGCTCCATAGCTGAGAAAGCTGAGTCATTGCTAATAATTAAAGGTGTAAGTTAGAAAAATAGTTCTGGGCAATCAGAAACCACTGGAGGAAATGCTTTTATCTCCAACTCTGATTAGGAAACACCAGGTCTGTGTTTCACTGTAGCATTTAGATCAGTGATTCTTTTTTCTTTTTTTTCCACCTATTTGAGCTTCATGTATGTTCACTTCCAGTATTCACTTCCAATCAGCTTTACTGATATTAGGAATAATATTAAAATGTTCTTGATGTATTTATTATGTTTTATGTATCTAAATGTTTTGCCTAAATTCAAGGGCACTTGACTAGCTGGCACCCCCAATAGAGACGGTTGTGAGCTCCGGTATGTGCTTCAAACGGAATTCATGTCCCTTGCAAGAACAAGAGCTTGTGGCTACCGAACCATGCCTCCAGCCCTATGAATTTTTAAATTTAGTCCCCACCACCTTTACGCTAAAATACAAAGCAATAACTTGTTTGGATACCGAGTATCTAGTGGTTGCTGATGTCAGCCACAGCAAACCTTTTCAAACTTGCCATGTTTTACACATCCCCTGTACACTTCTTGGACCTACGGAGATGTTACACGCCCCTGACTTCATGCCATGTTATGATGCCTTTCATTAGGACTAGTTTGTGTCCAGAGTCTGGATGCGCTGGCACATACCTTTCAACCAAGTACTTGGTAAGCTGTGGCAGAAAGACTGTGGGTTTCAGGTGTTCCTGAGCTGCACAGTAAGACCCTGACTCAAAAAAAAAAATGTAGCTGTCAGTCATTGAAAATTCTTTTCTGCCAAATCTAAGAGTTTCAATAGCTTATGGAAACATAATCCTTCGGTAGGAGGATTAGTAGTAAAACACACAGTTTCTGCTTCAATTTCTGGTTGAGAATAAGGAAGAATATTTTCTTAACCATCTTTCCTCTATCCAAGTCTAAAAAATTAGAAAGAAAATGCACAATGTAGATTCATGGCTGTAGTCTGATCCTCAAGAATTCAAACAAGGTTGGAAACATTGTTTATGTAACCCAGAGAAAAATTATTTTCCTGTACCTTCAAATGTTGTCATTTGCTTGCTTTCTAGTCTTTCACCTCTGTTTATTAAAATATATATATAATTTCCCAGAGGGCTTTGTAGATAATATCAGACAGCCACTTCCAGATGGGAGGAATTATCATCTGTATGCTTATGAGCTTTTGCTGCATATGAAGTTATTTGGTTTTGTTTCCATATCGTCTTTACAATGCAAAGAATATCATATTTGATTTTTTAGGTAAGGAAGCTAAAATCTATTGAGGTAAAGTGCATTTCACAAAGCACATGGAATTCAAATATGAGTTCTCAATACTCAGTTTCTTTTAGGGTGTAGAGTCTGAATTCAGACCTTATCTCTGAATGGCCATTAAGGGTGGAAGCAGAAAATGGCCATACCTGTTATCTATGCAGTTGACATTTGTCCACATGCAAGTGGAGGCCAGATTCCAACCTCTGATGTAATTCTTCAGGAGCTGTCTCCCTTGCTAGTTGACACAGTGTCTCTCACTGGCTTGGAGCTTACAGAACCCACTAGAGGGCTAGTCAGAGAGCACCAGAGAACAATGAATGTTTATCCACCAAGCAATAAGGGTTGCCAGGAGGCTGCACTGTGCATATCTGTTTTCACATGGTTTTAGGGAGCCCATTTAATCAGAATGAGGTAGCAGCCAACACTTCACCAACTCTCTTTAGCCCACAACAAAAACTTTTTGTTGTTATTTTGCATTTTAAAGATTTTATCATTGAACGCTGTATTCTCAGAGGACTTAAAACTACATGACTTCACGAAATTCGAAGTTTTCTTCTCCCTTGTAACAAAATGCCCAGCATTGTTTTCAAGCCTTGTGTCCTTTCTCTTTGCAGATAATCTCACTCACCATTAAGTATAACTATAAGGGTTTCACTTTGATCCACATTTTCTGTTACTACGAAGAATTTGTCTGAAACCCTTAGCCAAACTAAAAGGCAGAGAGAAAAATATCCAAATCTGCAAAATCAGAAACAAAAAGGGGGACATAACAACTGACACTGCTGAAATGCAAACAATCATTAGTTAGCTATTACTATGAAAGACTATATTGCACAAAATTTGAAAATCTAAAAGAAATGGACAATTTTCTTGATAGATTCCAATTACCAAAATTAAATCAAGATCAGGTAAATAGATTGAATAGTCCTGTATACCCAAAGGAAATAGAAGCAGTTATCAAAAGTCTCTCATCCAAAAAAAAGTCCAGGGCCAGAGGGTTTCAGAACAGAATTCTATCAGATCTTCAAAGGAGAGCTAACTCAAATTCTCCTCAAACTATTCCACAAAATAGAAACAGGAACATTACCAAACTCATTCTATGTAGCCAGAGTCATCTTGATACCTAAACCATACAAAGATCCAATATAAAAAGAGAACTTCAGACCTTTTTCCCTTATGAACATTGATGAAAAAATACTCAATAAAATACTAGCAAAATGAATCCAAGGAAACATCCACCATGACCAAGTAGGCTTCTTCTAAGGTGTGCAGGGATGGTTCAATATATAGAAATATATGAATGAAGGAGAAAAACCACATGATCATCTCTGTAGATGCCAAAAAAGCATTTGACAAAATCCAACATCCATTTATGTTAAAAATCCTGAAGAGATCAGGGATACAAGGCACATAACACAGTAAAGACACTATTCAGGAAGCCTAAAGCCCACATCAAACTAAACGGAGAGAAACTTAAATCAATCCCACTGAAATCATCAACAAGGCAAGGCTGCCCACTCTCTCCATAGCTCTTCAAAAATAGTAGTTGAAATCCTAGCTAAAACAATAAGACAACTAAAGAAGATAAAGGGATACAAATCAGAAAGGAAGAAGTCTAAGTATCACTACTTGCAGATGATATGATAGTATACATGAGTGACCCCAAAAATTCAATCAGAGAATTTATTCAGCTGATAAACACCTTCAGCAAAGTGACTGGATAAAAAAGTTAACTCAAAAAAATCAAAAGCCCTCTTGTATACCCAAGACAAAAGGGCTGAGAAAGAAATTAGGGAAACTACATCCTTCCCAAGAGCAACTAATAACATAAAGTACTTTGGTGTGATTCTAACCAAGGAAGTTGAAAGACATGTTTGAAAAAAATTTCAAATCTCTGAAGAAAGAAACTGAGGAAGATATCAGAAGATGGAAAGATCTCCTGTGCTCATGGATCAGTAGGATTAACATAGTGAAAATGGCCATCTTGCCAAAAGCAGTCTACAGATTCAATGCAATTCCCATCAAAATACCAACACAATTATTGACAGACTTGAAAGAACAATTATTTTTTCTTTTCTTTTTTCTTTTCATTTTTATTAATTACATTTTATTCACTTTGTATCCCCTCATAAGCCCCTCCCTCCTCCCCTCCTGATCCCACCCTCTCATCCCCTTCTTCATGCATGCCCCTCCCCAAGTCCACTGATAGGGAGGTCCTTCTCTCCTTCCTTCTTATCTTAGTCTGTCAGATCTCATCAGGAGTGGCTGCATTGTCATCTTTTGTGGCTTGGTAAGGCTGCTCCCCATTCAGGGGGAGGTGATCAAAGAGCAGGCCAATCAGATTATGTCAGAGGCAGTCCAATTTCCTATGGAAAACAAACAAACAAACAAACAAAAAAAAAACAGAATTGCTAAAACAATCCTGTACAACAACATAATGTCTGGAGGTATCTCCATCGAAGATCTGATCTCAAGCTGTACTATAGAGCAATAGTAATAAAAACTGCATGTTTTTATGACACACTAAATCTGTTATAAGAGAAACTGGGGAAGAGCGTTGACCTCATTAACACAGGAGACAACTTCCTGAATAAAACACCAACAGCACAGGCTCTAAGATCAACAATCAATAAATGGGACCTCATTGAAACTGAAAGCTTCTGTAAATAAAAGGACACCGCTGTCAGAACTAAAGGACAGTCTTCAGACTGGGAAAGGATCTTCACCAATCCCATATCTGACAGAGGGCTACTATTCAGAATATATAAGGAACTCAAGAAGTTAAACAGCAACAAATCAAGTAATCCAATTAAAATAGGGGTGCAGAACTAAACAGAGAATTCTCAATAGAGGAATATCGAATGGCAGAGAAACACTTAAAAAAATGCTCAACGTACTTATTCATCAGGGAAATGCAAATCAAAATGACCCTGAGATTTCACCGTACACCCATCAGAATAGCAAATATCAAAAACTCAAGTGACTATTACAAATAAAGCTGCTATGAACATGGTTGAGCAACTGTCCTTGTTGCATACTTGAGCATATTTTGTATATATGGCTAGATGTATTATAGATGGCTCTTGAGGAAGTGCTATTCTTAATTGTCTGAGAAAGTACCAGATTGATTTCCAAAGTGGTTGTACAAGTTCACATTCCCACCATCAATGGAGGAGGGATCCCCTTTCTCCACAACCTCTCTATCATGTGTTGTCACTTGCGTTTTTGATGGACAATTGGAAGGAGAAAACAGGAAACAGGAATAGGAGCCTACCACAGAGGGCCTCTGAAATGCTACCCAGCAGGGTATCAAAGCAGAAGCTGAGACTCATAACCAAACTTTGGGCAGATTGCAGGGAATCTTATGAAAGAAAGGGGAGAGAGAAAAACCTAGAGAGGAGAGGAGTTCCACAAAGAGAGCAAAAGAATCAATAAGCTGAGCTCAGGGGTTTTTTCTGAGACTGACACTCCCATAAGGACCATGCATGGAGATAACCTAGAACCCCTGCACAGATGTAGCCCATGGCAGCTCAGTGTCCAAGTGGGCTCCCTAGTAATAAGAATAGGGCCTGTCTCTGACATGAACTTAGTAACTGACTCTTTGATCTCCTCCCCCTGAAGGGGGAACAACCATTCTAGGTCACAGAGGAGGACAATGCAGTCAGTCTTGATGAGACCTGATAGGCTAGGGCCATAGGGAAGGGAATGAGGACCTCCCTTATCAAGTGGACTTGGGGAGAGATATAGGAGGAGATGATATGGGGTGGGTTTGGAAGGGAGCTACAGCTGGAATACAAAGTGAATAAACTTTAATTAATAAAAAATAAATAAAATTTAAAAAGAGTTTGTCTTTATGTAGGGCACTTCAATTTTTCAATGTCTAATTAATTCTTATAAAGTTATATGACTGGAAAATGATACATATTAAAATAATTTTTAAAATTCCCTGATCTCCTAATATGGGTGGTATCATAATTGAGTGTGGCTGCTAGCTGGAAGTTAGTACTGTGAAATTATTAAGGTTTGTGTTCAATGGTTAATGAGCAAAAAGAACATTTAATTAATTAATTATATTTTAAATTTTTTATTATTATAATTTACTACAATTTATTTAATTTGTATCCCAGCTGTGTTCTTATTGTGTACATGAGCATCTTTTGGATATATGCCTAAGAGTAGTACAGTTCAGTCTTGAGGAAGAGCTATTCCTAATGGTCTAAGAATGCACCAGACTGATTTCCAAAGTGGTTGTACAAGATTACATTCCCACCAGCAATGGATGAGGGTCAAAAAGAACATTTGAAAACCTCAAATATCATTTAGGAGCATCCATGTTCCTTTGTACTAACTCTTTTGAGTTTGTCTCCCTCAAAAGTAGAGCACATGACATGCTTCTTACCTTATTTATTTATAAGATACTCACAAATGAAACCTCCAAGGAAATGATGGAATTAGGTTTGGGGACAAGAAGCTGCTCAGAATCTGATTTCAAGTACTCTCTTGCTTTCACTTGATCACACAGAAGCATTCTGTGCAGACATTGCATTGTGAAGCCTATCCGCAAACACCCTGCAGGGCCTAAGTTATCGAGCAGACAAGCACAAATGACGATGTTAAATCCAGCATCGTCTTTGAGTCACGACTGTGTTTCCTTGGACTACTCGTGTGAATCAGGCCTACAGAGCCTCGTGACAAGCACACTCGCCCCTGCTTTCTCGCTCACACCTGTCACTGCTTTCAGGCTACCTCAGGTCCCACAACCATGAAATAGTGTAGACAGGGTTGTAGTTGTGGACAGTTAGCAGCAAAATGGTGCATTGGGCGGTGCTCTCTGGGGGGGCCTCTCAGTGGTCTTTGACCCTTAGAGGGATCTGCTGGGCTATCAGTGTTTGATCATGGACACAGGGACTCTAATGTGCTCTTCATTAGTTCCCAGGCACTGGGCTTCTTATGCCTCTAATCTAAAGGGCCTCACCTGTTTCCACTAGGTACTTATATTTACAAAGTAACTTAGGCTTTTACTTCCCATTGTAACATCATGTGTGCACAACACATAAGCAGACAAGCACAGGCAGGGAGTTGAAGATCATTGCGTGACCCTCACTTCCTAATTCCCATTTTGTCACAGTGTGACAAAATAAATAAAGCTTTCGTATTAATCTTCTGTTCCGGTAGTTCTAAATAAGTTCTAAATAACTTACAGAGCAAATAAAAACCACAAGTAATTAAGTTACTTGAAGCGCTACTTTTAGGATCATTATATTTCCTTGAAGTCATGTAAATCAATAACATTTACTTACTTTTTATTGCTACCAAAGCGATACCACAAAAGCCCAGAAAGTGGATGAACTCTAATGGAATTTTCCATTTCACCTGGAGAGAAATTATATATATATATACATACATACATATATATGTATATGTATGTATATATGTATATATATGTACGTATATATGTAATATATGCATGTATATCTATATATATGTATATGTATATGTGTATGTGTATATATATATATATATATATATATATATATATATATATGTATGTATATATATATATATGGTAAATTACTTTAGCCAGAAACCCTCCATTTCAATTCTTCCAGATGGTATGTTCAGGCTTGCTCTCTTGCGGGGCTTTTCATGTAGAAACAGAAGACTGACTCTAGGACCTAGTCAGCGGTAATAGAAACTGATCTCTTATCCACCCAGGGAGGAAACCCCCTCAGGGCTGCCTACCTGTCTCATTTGTACTTGAAAACAAGAGGTGTCATTTTTCCCCATTCAGGGTGTCACAAGCCCAATTTTTTTTTTAGCTAGGGATCACAGCTATTAGTCTCTGAAGGTGCTGGCACTTGAGGCCCAGGCTGCAGTGATTAAAATACCTTATTGGTACCCTTCCATCACTTCTCATCTCCAGCCGCTTCCCTGTCTAACCCTCTTGTCTCTCATTACCGATCCATCCTCACCCATTTCTGGGTCTGCATAAGTCACATGAATAGGGAAAATTGAGAACCTTGGCGAAATATATCTCTACAGACATGCACCACGAGTAAGGACATGAAAACTGCAACCCATCAGATTTGCATGTCAGTTTTACCTTCGAAATTTACCCAGCTCTCGTTCAAGCACCTCAGACATCTCTCTCTTATACACGCCCAAACACAGCACAGACATACAAAGACATAAAATCTCTTCTGTGAGATTCATTTTACAATTACAAATAAATTAAAAGGAAATATTCACAATATAAAACCAACAGTCATAAGAACTGAAAATAAAAGTATCAGACCGAGACAAATGTTAAACAAATAAAGTCAATGAATAAGGCTTAGAAAAATTGATGAATTCAAATTTCAATTGAGTCCAAATGGCTGAGATAATAAATTGCTGAATACACACATTTAAGAAATCACCTTCCCTTCATAAAGGAGAATGCAGGGAGTGCTTTTAAGAGCTGCTGTCAAAGCTGCTTATAGCCAGAAGAGAGAGCATTATGTAGGAAGGTGGAAGCCAGGATGGAATTTCTGAGGAAAAATCCTTGCTGCTCCTGCTTTCCAAGTGGTCCTGAAATGTCAACAGAAAAGCATCAATAGCTCTTGATCTACAAGCTTTTAATTCATTGTTTATATGCACGACTTTATAATTAGCAGCCCAGTTAATAGAAACAGAAGAAAGCCGGAATGAGGTAAATGCAGCCAAGCTGAGGAAACTGAAAATGATGGATACACAGGTCTGAAGAAGCTGCTTCCATTCCTGCTGCCTGAGAGGGAGCAATCTGAGGAGAAGCTGCTTCCAAACATGAGGGTTTTGTGCCAATAATTCCCCATACCTTTGAATTATTGCTGCTTCATAAACAGGGCACAGAATAACATCTGCACGTTTTTCTTTAACTCGTCATTGTAGCAATTCAGAAATCAAATATTAAAATATGAAAATCACATGGTTTCCTAATGCATTTACCTCATGTAGAGGATTGAAATAATCAGGAATAATCAGTGCTGGTCTCTTTCTCCAATCTAGCACTCTGATTCAGCTGTCCCCTTCTTCCCAAACTCTAAATCACAACCACGGGCGGACACACACACACACACACACACAGAGACACAAACATACATCTTTACATTGAATAAAGAAAGTGGCAATCTACCCTGTACTTTTTTTTTCATCAAGCAGAATTTATGTGTACAAAATTTAGATGGATAATTCCTTATCCCAGAAATTATAAAGAGTGAGGGTACTAAAGCAGAGTCAGACAGGTAGAAGCAATGTATGTAACCACCATTAAAAGTAGCTTGATGGAGGAAGGGTTAGAATTGTTTCAGGAAGGACCTGGTGTTGAGATGGACTGCTTTCCACTTTGCGTATGCCAATGATACAGAGCATGGCCTAATAGCCACCTGTCTCTTCTGGACCCCTAGAGGACCAGTATCTACCAGACCTAGAAGAATGTAAAACGTCTTACCTGAGGTAAAGTTCTACTAAGTTACATGGCATGGCCCTCCTTGTTGCATTTGAGGTCCTTCATTTATTTTGCTCAGATCCTTAATTTGTATTTACAAATGCAAATAGTTGTATCTTTGAATGGCTGCATTTTACAGAAGTTCCACATATAACAACATATAAGCATGATAGTGGAAAACAAAACAATAAAGACAGTAAAAGGGACATTGTAGAGATACTGATAAACTATGCACTGGTTTTAGAAGGCATAGAGGATGATCATACTTCCCATGGGTGCAGTCAAAGATTTTGAGAGAATATTTCCTGATCAGCAGTTACAAAAAGATTCATGGGGTAATTAATAAGTAGGAAAGGAGCCTTGAAGGAAATATGGTCAGTGACAAATAATAGAAGAAATTAAAATGACGATGAAGAAATGTTTGCAAAACAAGATTTATCCCCATGGATTGATTCCTTCCTTTCCTCAGATTTATTTGGAGAACTTTCTTGAGCTCATTGAAAATGTGTCAGATAAGTTTGTGTGGTGCGGTCTGCAGGAGTGAGAGAAATCAGACTCACTGCCACCTTCACAGAACTTGCAGTTTAATGGGGAAGTCATAATTTAAAAATACAACAGATGTACATAAAACTGGGGCTACAATAAAAGCTACCAAAAAGAAAATGCTTCAGAGAGAGAGAGAGAGAGGAGATTAATTAGTAGTCTGAGAGTAATTTAGCCATTCTTATCTATCTTCCTACCCAAACCTGTAAGGGGAGAATAGTTATAACTCGAAGAGGAACAGAAAACAGGCACAGAGCCTCCATGTACTCGAGAGTCAATGGGAAAACATTGTCAATGAACCTAGAGAAAATTGGTGTAACCAGATCTGCAGAAGCAGAAGGAAACCAGAAGTATGTGAAACTTGACCTAATCTGGCAAGAAAGTTCCACCAGGCCAGAGGCAGCCATTGCTTAAGACTAAAAGAAATGGGTTGCCACGTTGTAAGTTCCATATTCTAACATAATTTTGCATTTTAAAATGTGACTAGAGCCAAAGTGTGCAAGTGGAGATGTAATTAGACAGGTGAGTGAGTAGAACCCTCTCTACTGTGCCATGTGGTACAGCAAGGTGAGGACCCATTGGCAGAATATGCAAGGGAAAGAAAGTGCCTCCCTGAGAGTTTCTGCAGCAAACATCCACACACACGCAGAGGAGGAAATAGACAGGCCCTCCTTGACCAGGCTCTCATGTGATTGACAGGGATGGACAAGCTTTAGGAAATAAAGAAGTGGCACATATGCTAAAGAAAGGAAAGGCTGGATATAATCATTGTCACAAATGAGTCTCATGATAAAAATTTCAGTGGATTGATGGTGATGAAAGCCAGGTGAGAGCTAAAAAAAAAAAGAAAGAAAGAAAGAAAGAAAGAAAGAAAGAAAGAAAGAAAGAAAGAAAGAAAGAAAGGAAGGAAGGAAGGAAGAAATATTTTGAATATAGTGTCCTCCAAACCATGCCTATTTATTCAGAAAAAAAAATTGTGATTCACATTCTTAAGATTTCTACAATAGCATGTGAAGTGCAAGGAAGAAAAAAATGACATATAATTAATGTCCTGTAGTTTGCTAGCTAAAACAACATTCAAAGACCTCTACTGCCTAATGGTCAAGGTCATTTAGTCTACAGTGAGTATGTTTATATTAATTTTTAATGTAACTAATTTGCTCCAGCTCATTCAGATACTCAGACCAACACTGAGACAATAACTTAAGCATCTTGCTGGATACAAGGTACTAGGACAATGCTTCTCAACCTTCCTAAGGCTGCGACCCTTTAACACAGTTCCTCATGTTGTGGTGAGCCCCACCCATAAAATTATTTTCATTGCTTCTTCATAACCGTAATTTTGCTACAAATTGTAAATGTCTTATGTGCAATATAACTGCTATGGGACCTATGTGAAAGGGTTGTTCAACTGCCCACTCCCCAAGGAGCTTGCAACCCGCAGGATGAAAACCGCTGTACTAAGGCCTCAGTGAAATAGGTATGTCATTTCTCTGACAATCTCTCTAACAGAACTAGAGGTGTGAAACAAATGTGGAACAGAGAAGGCGGGGACCTGTGCTTGCCAGGTTGGGGGAAAGACAGAAGGAAGGAGAAGGGATGGTGAATAAAAAAAAAAAAAAAAAAACAATCATTACACAAAGCTTAGCAAAGCTCCTATATTTCAACATGTTTCCTATGTTGAAACAGATTTTATAGTACTCACTTGGAGCACAACAAAGTAGAAGAGACTCAGGAGGTGAGGCAGGAGGCTTGAAAATTCCATTTCTGTGTTTACAATTCATTCTTCAGATTCTACACCAACAGTACCTTGTCTGCCCAGATTTCTTTAGCTTCATTCAGGCATACAGCAAAGAACAGCATGGTAAAACCAGTCTGCATTCCAGCATGGAGTGGGGAAGTCTTCAACAGGCTCTACTCCTAGCTGAGCAGTTATTGCCACTTTATAGCTGCTGGGTGAGAAAGAATCCGTTCTCTCCAGGGGTGTAGTATCCTCAGTAAACTCTCCATGGCCAGGGGATGGCTTCACACCTTTGTGTGATTGGGTAACACTAATTTTGGGCTCAGTGGGTTACTAAAACAGAACAGGAGAGGATGAGGGGAGAGGGGAACTAATGTTGGGAGTGGAACATGAGGGGATCTCTAGCAGGAAATGGGGTAAGGGTAGATATAATTTTAATGTTTTGCATACATTTGTGAAATTCCCAAGAAATACATGAAACTATAAAGAGAATAACATTAAAGATAATTTCCTCTCATTTTTTAAACAATAAAAACAATTAAACAATAAATTAACAGCGTAACTTCAGTCAAGTTACTTAACCTCTCAGACCCTTATGTTTTTGATATGTGGTATGAATTTCAATTTCTGTTCCTCAGGACTGAGGAGAAGCTGGGTAATTCTGTGGGATGTTGAAATAAAAAGCACATAAATTCCCTGGCTGATAACGTATACTCAGTCATTGTTTGTTTATCTCTTTCTCTTTATGAGTATTATTTTTTGCCACAGACAAAATTTTTTTTTCAAGACAGAAAAGATACTCTAAGGAAAAAAAAAAAAAAAAAAAAAACAGGTTTGTCAGTAATGAAAAGCCAACTTCAGAGAGAACCGAAGGAGAAGGAATGAACTTCAGTCTAGGAGAGACAGATGGGCATGCGGGAGTACCCAGTGAGGAGCTAGTGAACGCTAAGAAGGATCTGGGACTCTCTCTTATTTCTTCTTGCTTTTTGCACATCAGAGACAGGTACTCCACGTCCCGCAGAGCTGTGCTTGTGAAAGCAGCTCTTTCTCTGTGGATTGATTTTCGTTTTAATTTTTATTTTTTAGTATTTAGTACTTTAGTATTGTATTTAGATTACTCCTCCTCCTTCTCCCCCAGCTTTTCCCATGCCACCCCACTTTTCAAACAGTATTTTAATTTTTTTAATGTTTTGAGACTATAATTGCATCACTCCTCCATTTTCTCTTGCCTTTCCTCCCTCTGAATTTTCCCATGTATTCCACCCTCTTTGTAATACACTTTTACATATACCAATACAACCTGCTTAGTCTGTAAAATGTTGCTTGTGTGCATGTTTTCAGGCTCACTGGCACTGGAGAATCACTGGTGTGCTAGTCCATGGAGAAAAATCTTCTGCTCTCACAGTTCCTTAGCTGCCTGTAGTTCTTCATCTATGGCTGAGGCCTCTTGACCTTTCCCTTGTTCACATCAATGTGTCTGTTGGTATCATATTTGTTCAGGTCCCGTTTAAACAGCCATGTTGGTGAGACTTCATGAGTATAGTTTCTTGCATTCCTGGGAGACACAATCCCTGAGAAAACTGCCTGTTCCTCTGGCTCATATAACGTCGCTGGTACCCTCTACCACAATGATCCCTGAGCTTTAGGTCTAAGAATTGTGTTGTACTTGAGAATGGGCTCTATGAGTCTGCGTTTTGTTTGTTTGTGTGATTTTCTGCAACAGTCTCTGTCTGCTGCAAAGAGTAATTTCCACGACACATGGTGAATACTACACTTATCCAAGGGCATAAATATTTAGAATGCAGTGAGGGGTTAATGCTGGCTTAGTAAGTGGCAGTTGTGCATCCTCCCTGATCCCTGACATCCTGAGCTTTTGGTACCTGGCTAGGTTTCCAGTGCCAGGCATGTTTTTTTTTATTGTTGCTCACGTCTGAAATCCAAATAGAGAGCTCTTGGTTACCTCATATATATATATATATATATATATATATATATATATATATATATATATGCCACTACCGCACCCTTAGGGTTATCCTACCATGCTGGTTGTTGTGATGGCTCATAAGTGATGTAACTGGGTATGGCTGTTGGTGGTTCCCATTTTTTGGAAATATGCATGTGGCTTTCTGGTACCAGGAAAGATAGTCTTCAGGGAGAAGGTATTCCAATCAGTTTCAGCTCAGGGGCCTCTAAGCCCTCAATCTTCCATGGCATCTTTAGCAATAGGAGCTTACCTTCACCTTGGAGACAACCAAGGGCAATAGCAAGAGCCTATAATGTTTTAGGAGTCTTTTGGGCGACTCTGACCAATAACTCAAAAGAGGCTTCTGTTTCCTGGTGTTAGGGTTTTTGTTAGATAGTCTATGGTTCTAGGGGATGAGCATTTTTCAGCCCAGATGAGAAATTTGTATACATGAATGTAACTCCTAAATGTGTATGTATGAATGTGTATATATATATATATATATATATGATACATATATATACATACATATATATGATCTTTTGACAGATACACACACATATGTATATACATATATGACTATAACTGACTTATAAGTATTATAGATATTTTGGTAGATAGTTAATGTTATGATTTCTTATGACTTTTACAGACATCCTCACTATTATTTTACCATCTTCCCTACTTTTTATATCATGTATGATGAGAGTAAAATTATGTTGTTAGTTCAATCAATTTGTGTTTTGCTTGTTTTTTTTTATGTCCCTAGAATCTGTGGGCTATAAATAAAGTTATAAATACATATATATCCAGGAAAAAAAACAGAGTTTTTCTTTATCTTTCTTTGTCATTTACTTGTAGTTTTACTTTAAAAAGAATTCTGTCTCTAGCTAATACCAAGCAGGAAAGCCTTACATAGTTAACAATATTCACTTAAATTAATGAAATAAAATTAACACCAAAACAATAGAGCGAGGAAAGGAAGACACTACAGAGGTTGATGGCCCATGATGGCCACCATTCTTAGCCTCTGAGACCCCAATGTTCCAGGTACTGCATCAGGAATGAGAAACTGATTGGTGGTGGCTGCAGGAGAGAACCATGTTCCTCAAACACTGAGACCCAAACTCTCATTTCTTTCTGAGCTTCCAGATGTTGAGGAAGTAAGACTTGGCTCCTCATATCCTCAGTGTCATTATGAAATTCGCCTTTCTCCTCTTTTATGTTAATTAAAATTATGCTATTTTAATGTAGATATTTTTAGTGTGGTTTATTTTCAACACCCTTAGGAAAAGGAAAAAAAAAAAAAGAAAAGAAAGACTCAAAATCCCTTTTCCTTTAAGCCTATAATTACACTTAATTCCTTAGTTTGAATAGCATTTCCTTCCTTTACACATTTTGGCTGAAAAAAATGTTCATACTATAGGAAAAGATAGATCCTTGGTTTACTATTTAAAATTATTTTGAAGCTATTTAATTTGTCAGTCTCGTTCCCACATTACAGGGAGGAATTCAAGATTCATGCTGGATGACGTTGGTAGCAGACCTGGTAGGAAAACCAGGCAGTGAGTGAGCCTGCCTGCCCTCCCTCCCCAGCAACTCCTGGGGATTCTTTTTATTTCTGTTTTTCTTTATAGATCTGTTCTCTCCAGGAACTAAAGTGTCTACTTCTCCCTTCTTCCCAATTCTGCCCTCCATAAAACGGTGTTGTGGAGAATTTGGAGTATTAAAATTTTCCTTAATACGAAATATCAGCCCCAGACTCCAAAGTGATGTTGAATGTATGGATGAGGTAAATAGCTTTGAGGAAAAGAGAATAATCATATAGAAGATTCTCATCTTTTGATATAGTGAACAAATACAAATCGTGTTGACAACATTTTGGTGTGGCTGTTAACTTATGCGCAGCAGAGAACTCTGCTAATGAATATAAGCCATTTGTAAACAGTGCAACATAAAGATATTCATATACTTTGACCCTGTAATATATCTTTGGGGATTATATTTTTAAAAAAACTCAACAGAAATAAAGTGTTTGTTTTAGTGCTATATAAACATATGAACTAATAAAAGCCCACTGAAAATTATCAAAATATTCAGTAATAAAAGAATAACTTATTAATTATGTAACAACAACAAGAGATAATTTAATGAGCCATTAAAGTTATGGTACAATGGGTGCAGAGCCACGTGAAAACACAGTGTGCAACCATTCCGTGACAGTATTTCTCTAATTATATGATCGTTATTCTGTAGAAGGTACATTATAGCTGCAGATCTGCTTGGCTATGAAATCTGGACAAAGAGCAGGGAGAGGGAATACCTAGATAATTTACACAGTTTAGGAAAGAGAACAAGATGCTCCCAAGAGTACTCAGATGATACAAAAAACTAGCAAAGCCAAGAGGTATGTGGGAGTGAGGGCAACAGAGAAACATTCTCTGGAAAGGATGGGAGTATCCTAAAAACAGCCAGCCCTGAAGATACCTGATAAAACAGGGTCAGATGAAAGGGGAGGAGGTCCTCCCCTATCAGGGGACTTGGAAAGGGGCAGGGAGGAGACCAGGGAGGGAGTGTGGGGTTGGGGAGGGAATGAGAGAGCGGGATACAGCTGGGACACAGAGTTAACAAAATGTAACTAAAAAGAAAAATAAAAAAATAAAAAAAATAAAGAATCTTAAACAAAAAAAAAAAAAACAGATAACAACTATTGAATGTGTATATTTAGATGGCTTGCTGCTGATTAACAACGTGGGCCCCTCTGTCTCCCAGTGAGGAAAGTTACTGTCCTTCAGTAACATAGACGGAGAGATTCTTCATAAGAACTTCCAGTAATGCCAAATGGTTGGCTTACTAAGAAATGGCTGTTACAAGGATCTGAAACTACTGCACATTTGATATGTGGACTTCCATAGCTCTCCCTGGATTCAGCCACTTCCTCTGTCAGCAGCAGACTGCTTGATTTCACACTGTAGCTCTGAGTATTGCATGATTCTCTCATGAGTACCACTGAACGGTCTGGCATATAGCAAGCCCAATGCATGCCTTTTACTACTAGTGATCTTTGTCTTCCACTTCCTGCTCCTTCATCTCCTCTGCAACTTCCTCATTCTTTTCCTCCTCCTCCTCATACTCCTTCTCTTCTTTATCCTTCTCTTCTCCTTTGTCCTTCTCCTCCTCATCATCACATAACTACTGTTCAGGCAGATGAATTGTGAGAATTTTTGGAAACAAGAGTTAGAAGTTGTATTTATAGCTGTGGAGCAATTTTATTTTATTTTTTCAAAAAATTTGGTCATTCTGTCTGGTTACATCAATTTAACTTTCTTAATAAAGAGAAAATTCAACCTAGTCAATTATCTAAGGATTTAGTTGTTTATTACAGATGGTTAGTCGGGTGATTGACTATTCCAAATCAAGAAGGAAAATACCACTACATTTGAGCTACAAAGAAAAAATTACATTCAACACAAAGCTAATATAATGACAAACATCGAAAAAGACAAAATGTTCTTTGATTATAAAAAAAAATATAGTTGTAACAAGAACAGAATGGGGGTAAAACAGCTGGGAATTTTTAAAATTTGATTTATTTCAATTCAATTGATTCTGTTTATGGAAAAAAAAGAGTTCAGCATTGATTTGAGACCTGATTATATTGACATAAACATTTCCCTGAAATTTTGAGAAGAGCACCAGGGATATTCTGTTAAACAGAGAAATAGTACATCTATTTTAACTTGGAATTTGATATCTTTCAAGAAAATACTAGAAGATATAAAATAATCAGGTTAAATTATAAGATGACAAGAATGTGTGATTCACACAAATACAATTTAATGTACTTTTCAAGGTCCTTTTAGTTTTTTAATTTCCTTATAAATATTATGAACAGTTATGTTTAGATGTATAAATTTAAATATTCAGTTTTAATAAGAGACATGGTATTGTGTCTCAAAAATTTTAATCGTTTGAAGTTAATTACAATACAGAACATATGTCTTTTAAAAAATACAATAAATTATCTATCAGCAACTTAAGTGTGTCAAAGGGACTTCACTTGAACAAAACTATAATCTTAGAGGTATTTGCAGACTTAGAACTGTTACATGAGTAAAGTACCCATAGAAACAGCTGAAATTGATAAACCCAGAAGAATGGCACTAATTGTTGGCTACAATTATCTGTTCGGAGAACAGCTACAGGAGCAGCTTGGGGAGTGGGCAGGGAAGATGACTCAGTGCTTACAAGCACTTGCTGTTTAAGTCTAATGACCTGAGTTCTATTCTGGGACCCCACGCCAAAGCTATGATGCAATGGCCGCCATTTGTAATTCTAGCACTTCTCTAGCAAGATGGGAGGTTGAAATGTGAAAACTGCATGGAAGCTTGTGGTCAGGTACCCTGGCTGTATGCTGCTCAATGGAAGAATTAAAAAGAGAAAGCCTGCCTCAATGAGGTGACAGGAGAAGACTGACTCTGGATTGTTGCTGTCTGGCTCCACAATAGTGTCATGACATGTGCACCTGCACACACACACACACACACACACACACACACACACACACACACACACAAATAGACGCAGGGACATACACATTAATTAATTTATCTTAAAAAAATAAGAGGCTACAGAAATAAAGATGGCATATATTTAGATGTGCTCAGAACTGACATAGGTTTTCTGGGTTGTGATCAAGACCAAAGATTTAAGACACAGACATATACCCCTATGCTAACTGTCATGGAGCCCAGGACTCAGTCTCCTCTGCTTAGTGACCATGTGTGCCCTTGATGATCAGTGTTATTGACTGAAGAACTGTATCCATAAAGCTTCCAATCACTGGACATTGCTAAATAAAAGTTAAAGCCTACAGCTAGGTTTGAAATTGGGCTGTTACTTACAGACCTGTCCCATATCGAAAGACAAATAGTTGAACACACAGTGCTTCCAATCATCAGTGGGAACATGCCCAGTCTCTGCATATGAATCTGCAAGGATCCTTCAACAAGATCCAAACCCTCCCTATCATGAATGAATTTTGAGAACTAGCTAGTCAAACAGCTCTTGAAAAAAAATCACAGTTGCCCTTAGTCAGGCCACGGGAGGATGGATGAAATGTTGACCTGATCCGGTGCTGGATCACATAAACGTTAAGTTTGCTGTAATGGTTTATCTCTACAAAACAGGGTCACTTGGTTTCCTCTTTATGTCTCAATCATTACCAAGTAAAGCCCAAACCCATTCTTTAGTAATACACTGATAAAATGCTGTATTAGAGATTCTTCTATGGACCAAAAAAATGTAATGCAGACAAATGTGTAAATATTGCTAAGTTAAAATGATACCTCTAATAGTTTTAGGTCAACACTTTATATAAGACTGATTTCTATATGTGTACTCTCAGAGAAGCCTGTCTTCTAGAAATGCCTGTTTTGATAATTTGTGTGTTTGATATGAACTCTGATCCTTTCCGCTGTGTCCTGAAAAAGTGTCATAAGGAAAAAACCCTGGATGTGGGTGTGAGGATCTTCTCCCTGTCCAGTAAGAACCAGTGTAGTCCAGCATGAGATTGATACTGTGACTGGGCCAGATGTGTGTTTGTTTTCACTCAAGCACAACCATACATGTGCCCTCACCCAATCCTGAGTGTGTGGATTTCCCTTGTTGGTCAGGATCAAGTGACCGAAGAACCTGCAATGGCAGCCTCCACTTTTGACTCCAATCCAAACTCTTGCACAGCTACAGAAATAGGCCTGAGATACAGTCTTGGAGTATTGAGCACAAATGGACATGTATTTAAAATAAATAAAATGGAAATGAGCATATCAGATGCATTTTAGTCTGGGGTTTGTCTCACTGAGAAGATGCAGAGCCTGCTGTGTTCCCACAGCACAGAGTAAACTAAACGCTGCAAGACACACCATGGCACAGCCGCCGATGCTCAACACTGCTTCCTCTTTATGCGGCAGGGAAATGTGGAGGAAACTTGTGACCCCATGCATTTCTCTCAGCTTGTAACTCACTTCTCTAAGCGACACAATACTCAGCAAAAACACAAGGAAGGAGGAGAGTTCCACACAACAGGCCTTTGGCACACAGCATCTATAAGCAAAATGCCTCTGACTTCAGGAACAGGATGTGTGTTGAAATGAAGAAATGTCAAGAAAATGACAATTACAGAAAGCATCTTTAAAACTACACACTTATGCACTAATAACTTTTCACTTTATATCTGGGGTGCTATAAGAGGATACAGAAAAGGACAACTCCCCCAAACCACAACACTTCGATTCATAACAAAGAATCAAGTGTCTGTGTTCTTATTTTTTTTAACCTTTGCTGTTTTTTTTTTAATTTTATTTTTAATTTTTTTGTTTCTTTTTATTTTACTTTTATTTTTATTAATTACACTTTATTCACTTTGTATCCCCCCCATGAGCCCTTCCCTCCTTCCCTCCCAATCCCACCTTCCCTCCCCCTTCTTCACGTATGCCCCTCCCCAAGTCCACTAATAGGGGAGGTCCTCCTCCTCTCCTTCCTTCTGATCTTAGTCTATCAGATCTCATCAGGAGTGGCTGCATTGTCATCTTCTGTGGCCTGGTAAGGCTGCTCCCTCCTCAGGGGGAGGTGATCAAAGAGCAGGCCAATCAGATTATGTCAGAGGCAGTCCCTCTTCCCATTACTATGTAACCAACTTGGACACTAAATTGCCATGGGCTACATCTGTGCAGGAGTTTTAGGTTATCTTCATGCATGGTACTTGGTTGGAATATGAGTCTCTGGGAAGACCCCTGTGTTCAAATTTCTGGTTCTGTTGCTCTCTTTGTGGAGTTCCTGATAGGCAAAGAGGAAGGACATCAGAAGAAGAAGGAAACAGGAAACAAGCTGGAAACCCACCATGGAGAGCCTCTGAAAGGCTCTGCCCTGCAGACCATCAAAGCAGATGCTGAGACTTATGGCCAAGTGTTGGGCAGTGTGCATGGAATCTTATGAAAGAAGTGGGAAATAGTAAGATCCGAAGTGTCTGTGTTCTTAATCCTCTCTAACACTGCTGAGGATGACGAGAGGGGAGGAAAGAGCATGTCCGGAGACAGCTGCCTATGAAGCCAGTGCTTGACACCTCGCATTTCGCTTCACAGAAAAGACAGCAGTCACCACTTACATTCTGATGGACTCTTGCGTGCTACTTGTAGAAATACCTGCCTCTTACTTAAAAAAAAATAGAAATTCTAATTTAAAGGACGTGATAGTGGAGAATAAAAGGTAAAAATGGAGGGTGGGAAGGCAGTAGTTGAAGTAAGCCCTAAGTGAAAGGCCGGTTCTCTACACAAGAGGACCCTGGCAAGAATAAAACTAACACAGAAGAGATAGAAACCATTTAGTATGAGGAAAGAACTCCCATGAGCCTCGGCAAGTCTCTAAAGGCCTTCGTTTATACAGCACAGCAAAGCCAATGATGTTCCTGTGTAACACAATTAGGAGATAAAAACCATACTCAGTACATTCAGCTTTAGGGGAGTAGGAGTAGAGAAGGAGTTCTAGAGAGATTTTTTAATGGCATTTAAATTCTTAAAGAAATTTTATGCCTGAAAGAGTTACATGCATTTCCCATCTGTATAGGACACTGCACTTCATGGCAATGCAAAGAAATCAACAAAAATAGTTGATATAAACCACATGGGTATATGCTGACTATATGGTTTGCCAATAATTATGCTTTCCCAATGTATGTTTTCTAAAAGCTTTTGAAGAAATGTACAAAGTTAATAAGTTTCTTCATTAGATTTTTATTGCCTTGACAAAGCACCATGATTAAAGTAACTTATAAAAAAAAAAGCATTTGATTTGAGGCCTCATGATTCCAGAGGATAAGTTTAATACTTAGTTTCCTGTCGGTAAAACTGTTTCAGAGGTATTAAGCATTGTGTCCTTGTTGGGGGAGGTGTGTCTTTGAGGTTTAGTGTTGGGCTTTGAGGTTCCAAAGCCTATGCCACTCCCTGTTAATGTTTTCTCTCTCTCTCTCTCTCTCTCTCTCTCTCTCTCTCTCTCTCTTTCTCTCTCTCTCTCTCTCTCTCTGTTGGTTTGTATATGTGTGTTTCTTTCTCTCTCACACACATACACAAAGAGAGAAAAAGAGAAGGAGACATCCCCCAACCATGATACAACTCTTCATGCATCTCAAATAGCGTTGCCAACAAGGGATCAAGTGCTAAATCATATGAGTGTGCAGAGTGCATGCTCATTCAAACCACCACAATGAGGTTTGAAGTCACCAAAGAAGGACCAGAGAACAAATTACATAAATAATATCCAAAATTAAACAAGTAGTAAAAAAAATCCATACTACTACTCAGAAGGTTGTAAAGAAGACATCAAAGAGAAACAGAATTTCAGAAAGAAAACATATTTATTTGTAAAATGTTCTATTTTTTGCAATGATACTGTTGGGTGGCAATGACCTTACAAAAGCTTAGGAACATGGAGCTTCAACCGTGTGAGTGTAACATGAGCAGAAAGTTGATGATGTTCGCATACATCCCCACATCTGTGTCTGTGTCTGCGAGGACAGAGCTACCCTGTAATTGAACAGAATTACTAGTGCTTGGGGTGGCAATTCCAGCACATGTGCAGAGCAATTAGGCAGAATAAGACCAAACCAGTCTTGTATTTCCACCAAACACATGGGAGTGCAGAAGAGAGATTTATACTCATGTTAGAGGAGCAGTTATTATAGAAGGTGCAATATAGAGGGTAGAATGTGGCATAAGATCATATTTTTTTTTAAAAAAAAGGTGATATACAGAAGTCATTCCAAACTTCATTCATTGAAAAGGGAATAAGTGTTCATCCTACTGATCCATGAGCATGGGGGATCCTTCCATCTTCTGATATCTTCTTCAGTTTTTTTCTTCAGAGACTTGATATTTTTGTCATACAGGTCTTTCACATGCTTGATTAGAGTTACATCAAGATGTAACTCTTTTTATTGTTTGGCCATTGTGAAGTATGTTGTTTCACTAATTTTTTTCTCAGCCCATTTATCGTTTGTATAGAGGAGGGCTACTGAAGTTTTGGACTTGATTTTCTATCCCACCGCTTTGCTGAAGGTGTTTATCAGTGTAGAAGTTCCCTGGTAGAGTTTTGCGGTCACTCTTACATATCATTATAGCATCATCAAATGGAGATGCTTTGACTTCTTTCCAATTTGTACCTCCTTGATCCCCTGTAGTTGACTTATTGTACTAGCTAGAACTTCAAGCACTGTGTTGGATAGATATATGGAGAGTACGCAGCCTTGTCTCGTCCCTGAATTTAGTGAAACTGCTTTTAGTTTCTTTCCATTTAATTTGATGTTCGTTATCAGCTTGCTATTGATCGCCTTTATTGTGTTTAGGTATGTGCCTTGTATCTCTGATCTCTCCAATACTTTTATCACAATGGGGTATCTGATTCTGTCAGAGGCTTTTTCAGCGTCAAATGAAATGATCATGTGGTATTTTTTTCATTCATTTTGATTACATGGTGGATTACATTGATGGATTTTCATATGGTGAACCATCCCTGCATCCAGGGATGATGCCTAGTTGATCATGGTGGGTGATGCTTTTGATAAGTTCTTTGACTTAGTTTATCATAAGGGATATTATTCTAAAATTCTTTTTCTTAGTTGAATCTTTGTGTGTTTTAGGTTTCTATCTACTGCACACAGATCTTGACAGTAGTTTCTTGGGTTGTTTATTTTTAATAGAAAAGTGTAACTTGTACCCTCACCTACAGGCTGTACATGTGGGTGTGGACAAGAACTCTATTGCAGACATTTATCCATTCTGAGAAACAGCTTTGGAACTGGTACTATATATTCAGTACCATATGTACATATATATGGTACTGAATACATATATATATATATATATATATATATGTACCATATATATATATATATATATATGTACCATATATATATAATGAAATGGTTTATATCTAGCCCCAAACTGAAGGGGGATATTATAATAAATATTGGCACCTATAGGTGAGAACATACCCCTGTTCAGCAAGAGTTAACATGGAGTCTGGAGAGTTGGCTCTGCAGTTAAGAATCGTGCTCTGGGCTCACTTTCCAGCAACCACATAGCTGTTCACAAGAATCTATAACTCTGGTTCCAGGAAGAAAAGCTGCTCCCTTCTGGCCTCTGTGGGCATCAGGCACATATATGTTACACAGGCATGCACACAGGCAAAAGACCCATACAGATAAAAATGAAGTAATAAAAATTGTTTTCAGAATAACTTTGTGAAAATTTAATCTGGATCCAGTTGAACAGGTTCGCGACCTGACCAAGGGACCAGCACGCAGGAAGGCAGGTGTACCCCTAGGAAGATCAGTTCACTTTAAGCCACACTGGATAGTGTGGCTTAAGATCAGTTCACTTTAAGCCACATTCTGCTCCTTCAGAATTCCTGCCCCTAATATAGTCTCTTACAGAGCATGGCCACACTGCTTCATCGGGCCCCTGGATTTTCTGAATTGCTCAGAAAAGAGTTTCTTTCCTCTCATTTTTCTTTCTCTGTTTCTGGCATGTTTGTCCCAATACTCTGTGCGTTCTTCTCCCTGAAGCCCCCCCCCCCCCAGTCATGTGACTGGCTACTGCAGCAGGGCTGACCTCCAGGACAGCTTACCTTAAGCAACTTGTCTGTTTTTCTTTCTCTCCACTCTTCCTGAGATTTACAGCTTGCCTATCCTTGCATGTTTTTTTTTTCTTTTAAAATGTAGTACAATTGTCCTTGATCTAAAATAAAAATAAAAGTAAATAAACACATGTTTGGTATTAAATAAAAATACATTCTACTACCCCATGGAGAGTAGGTTAGAAAACCTGTTACTTCTGCCAAGTTAAAACATTTGAATCCAAACTTTATAGTGTGGTATACTACTTATTTTATACCTAATGTTCCCTGAAAACAGCCTTCCATGAGCTATATAAGGTATTGTCTAAGATCTTAAGGGTTTAACCTGACTTGAATAGAATAGAAAGTTATGGATAGCTGTATTCATTCTTTCTTCAAAAAAAATTATTTACCCCTGACCTATATATTTATGATAATATCTATAAAATTAGTACTAGGTTTCTAGAAAATAAATTGTTATTTTGCTATGATTTCTTCAAAAGTTATTTTTTTTTATTTGTGGTAAGATGTAATTAGTCACCTAAAGGGATTGTCAAAACTGTGAGAAACACTAGTTCGTAATACAGAGATTTAAGCAAAGAACAAGATTTAGTTTTAACTCATTAAGCTTTTGCAACTATATTCTATACAATGTCCAAAATACCTCTCCCAAGTACATGTGTAAGTCAACATTCTGTTCTGGTAATTTTTCTCCAACTCATCTCTCTACATTCCATCTTCCCTAGCAAGACAGCCAGTGTTTCATCAACTCTGCAGTAGGTATTTGAAAAAGAAAGAAACAAACAAGCTTTAGGACCAGTGTTTTCTATTGCGCATTCCCTTCAAGGTGAATAAGCAGGATTGGGACTGGTGGCATTTGAAGCAGGTGGCCAGTAAGACACCCCGGTTTGCTTTTACAGAAAACTGTAGATGCTTAACTGTTTAAGTGTCTCTTTGTGCATCAATTTCAACAACTACAGAAGGACAATTTTTAATTCAAAACACATCTAATAAACATAAAGGCTGGAAGAAGTAACCTTTCTTTGCTGTCATTCTGAGGTGCTTCTTGATCTGACATCTTCAAAATATTTTTGATCTGGGATTCCCATTTCTACATTGGCTTTGCATGTAAGCTCTGTGCTCTTACAAAGCTTGCCTTTTGCCAGCCTCCACCAACTCCAGGAGGAGTGAAAGAGCTGTCCAAATAGTGAATATGAGTCCACATGAAATGATCTGATACAAGTCTAAACTAAAGCTTGTGCGTACACAGAAGGAATAATCTGGTTAGGGGTAAAGAGATGAGAAAGATGACATTGCCAAAACAACACAGGAAAATAAACCCACTCTTGCCAAGCTGTCACACTGGAACAGGGCTGACAAGCATATTCGCACTACGAGGCTTTGATGGATTATGTTTTCACAGATTATTCTCCTCGGGAACACGTGCATTTTAATAAGCAACAAAGCCCAAATCAGAGGGAAAGTAATAAAGGCAGGATTTCAGGCACCTAGACAGGCTTATGACAGAGACTATCAGAATCTGGGGCTTTCTGGAATCCATCAGACTAGACAAGCAAGCCTCCTTGGCACACACACGTGTGCCTTGGACAAGAATGTGAACAAGAGGATGTACGAATATAAGAAAAAGAAATGTTTACAGTGGCCTGGCTTCTAGAACATCTCTCTACTGTGAAATCCGGTACAATCAACATTCCATTTTCAATTTCAGCTTGAAAATGACTTCAACAGAAATGGAGTAAAAGGTGAGTTATATATTTTGAGATCAACCAAAAAATTTCAAAACCTAAAATTTCCAGCATCTGCAATCAAGTTTTACTTTCTTTAATTCATGTAGAGCACGGTATTTGTAGAGTAATGCAGGTGATTTCATTCATAATCATGAGCTATGTATTTAAGCAATCAGACCTATGCATAATTATTCATTCTGGTTGAAGATCCCTGCCTAGCTTTTCTAGGGATATACGTACATTTTGTCCATATTTAAAACCAATCACAAATGCTTTAAAATTCTTTTCTGAACTTAATTTTGCCCATCGAGGCATGCTGAGTGCATGAAATCATTTCTTGGAATTTGATGGAAGGGAAAAAATGGCAGTGTCACAGAAAAGGAGAATGACTCTACTACTCACTATCCAGAATGTCCATAAATGTAATTGTCAGCATGGTCATTTTAATGATGGCCTTCACCCCTGTTCTCAAAGATCAATAACATACTTGTATTGCTGGCAATGCAGACACCCTAGAAAGTATTCTTATCTACCCTAGAAGCTTTGGGACTCATCTGAATTTGTCTCAGCTGTGCCCTGACTATGTCACCACAGCTTCTAGAGGCTATCGGCTGTAGTCATACTGCTACCAAGAGTCCTCTGGTAAAACCGAATACTTACACCTTTGTCCTAACTTTTATATTCCCTCTATAACTTGTTCACACATGCTTTTGACGTTCTTGGAAATCACTAAATATGAAGAAACACTATTCCCCGGAAAATTTAAAAACAGCAAAAAGCTAAAGATCCAAAATATCATGACTTCCCTTTCAATAATTTTTGCCTTCTGTGATTAACAACAAACCCCTACCCTGCTCTGAACACTGAGAGACTGAGATTACCTGCAGCAACAAATTCTTCCTCATGATGAGGCTCTTCTTCAGTGTGCACCACCTCCCTGATGAGGCTTTCCCTCAGTGTGCATCACCTCTTCAGTCTTAAAACTGTTCCCCTTCCAGCTTTCCTAGAGACTCTTTTCTGTTGTCACCAACCTCCGAAACCGAGTTTTAAATTCTTTGAAATTCTTGTCTAGTTGCCACATGAAATTTCCGACATTGATCCTAATCTACATGCTTTTCCTACTGACCACAGCCACTTTGCTTGCTTACTGCAATGGTACTTCTTGAAGTTAACAAAGCTGAAACTATCACTAAACACTGTATATATCTGACGTTTGTAATAAAATTTTAAGAAGATGTAATAATAGCTAAATAATTGTAATATATATAAATAATATACGTCATTTTTTTTTCTGGTTGAACTATTAGATACTCTTGTAATCCGTTCACAAACTTCTACATTCTACAATTCCACTAAATCAAATTAATCTTTGTAACACTGGGTATTTATATCCTTTCATAAAATGTTTAGAGTATGTTTATTTTCTGATTGAAAAAGTTATGTGTCTTTGGATTAGATACAGAGATTTCTTGAGCTCAAATTATGTCACCAACAATTTATTTATTTGTTTTCCTGCCACTACTTCATGCTGCAGGCCTTCTAGAAAATCCACAAGCCTAATGATTTTGCCTTTCTTTTCTTTTTCTTTTTTGTTCCTGTCTTGATTGCACTGGGTTCCTGTTTGCAATATTAAAATTTCTGCCTTTTCAGGCATTTCATCCATATTGGAGCGAGACTTTCTTTGACTGAACTCTGACATCGCTCTGTCATTTCAGACTTCATCCATACAGCTTTCTGTTTTATTTATTTACATCCATCTTTCACCTCTGCTAATGAAATGAACATTCTATTAAAGAAATAGTTTTGCACTTGATCATCGTTGGCTTTCCATGTCACATAGTATGCAAACCAGATCACACAGTCAATTTGTTGATTGAGTGAAATAATTATTAACAGTAAATCCCTTGGCTAATGGAAAAGGTGATTGATAGGAAACATTCGTTTTCTACTGACTTCCATTACGTAATTAAATAGAAGCTCCCGTGGGACAATAAAAAAATTGCAACGTTGCCTCCTTTAGCCTGACTTGGTCATGGAACCCTGACTGGGAAAACATGGAAATGCAGAAAGAGGATAGTGGGAAGAGAACACACATGCAGTTGGAGTAGATGAGCTGCCTTCACTTGGATAGGGAACTCCTACTGGAACAGCCCCCATACTCTGCAGGTGGATTATACACAGCATGAGGAGAAGCGCAGCCTCATCTCCCTTCCCAGTCTCTCTTTGCCTTAAACTTTCAGGTAAGGTTTGAGTTTTCAGGTACTGCTCCACAGCAATGCTGCCTACCTGCCTACCTGCCTGCTGCCATGGACTCACCCAGAAAGAGTAAAGAAAGCCCCTAATTGAATGCTTTCTTTTATAAGTTGCCTTGGTCATTCATTCTCTTCATAGCAATAGAAAAGTAACTAAGACACCAGCTGTAAAGCCAGTAGAGGATTAGCACAAAAAGAACACAAGAGACAAAAAATCAAGAAAACAAATGATTAAATATTTTAAAAGGCTCACGTATTTGAAGAGCGTTCTAAAAATTTTTATCTGTACAGAAGTTCAGTGAGATGCATAGATTTGGGGATCTGGCTAATTTAGATGTTATTTTTAAATTTCAAAGAACTTTATGATAAAAATTTAATAAGAATTACTACTAAATATTGTTTTTAAAATGTCTGACTGTCTGAACAGTCAGAGAAGTACAAATAGGTCCACTTTGAGATCCCATGGTACCCCAGTCTGGACAGCTAACATTGAGGAAACGGTGGATGAGAAATGCTGCAAAGGACGGGGAGAAGAGACTCTGATTCCCTGTTTGTGAGATATTCTTTCCAGAAATTAGTGTAACATCCTCAGAAGGATAGAAGTAGAGATACATCATTCTTTGGCAGTGTTTTGTTTTCCTTTTATGAAAGTTTCTTACAAGCCTGGTACCCATGGGTACTAGGTTGCACACTCCCTTACACACCTGGGAAATGAGGCAATAACCAATAGGTCTGTCTGGAAACACAGAGAACTCATTAAATCTTAGATATAGACACCATTAAATTTGTTTCCTGAATCCAAGAATGAAAATTCACTGCACTGGTGAGACAGGACGGGCAAAGGTCACTACCTTCAATAGTTATTTAAAAATTTAGTTGCTCTATGATTTCAGATTTCCTTGAGTTCAATCACCTCCAGCAAGTTTTTGGAGGACAAACATCTTTCTGATTTTTTTTTAATTATTGTCTTCAAATGCCATTGAACTGCTTTCATAATTTAGGAATGAAATTTTTCATGAAATCACATTCCTTTTTGTGCTCTGTTTCTTTATGTTTTAAAGTTAATATTATTAATGATGCACATCACCAAAAGTTAGGTGCCTAGTTTATTGTTGTTTGCTTGTTGCCTTGGATATTTTTAACTATTCTCATTGTCTCTCTGTAGTCTCAATATAATTGTGATTGCCTGGAGGTGGTTTCTGTGAATTCTTTACACTTCATAGTCTTCAAAGGGCTCTTGCACAAACACAGGACAAATGTATTCCATGTACTAGGTTGACAGAGTAGACTAGGATGACAGTTTGGAAGTCCTCAGGGCCTCTTGAACAAGGCTTGCTCCCAATAATTTATCTTCCATGTGTTTTGCAGGATGTTTGCAGGAAAATATTGAGACTATGATCAAGAGACATCATCTTCTGTTGTAGAAGCCTGCTAGAGGTAAGTGCTTGGCACTAACACAATCCTGGGTCCTGAAATAGGAGTAGCACACAAGACTCTCACCATTAAGTCTTAGATAAAGACAAAATGCTTAAGGGTGAAGAGAGCAAAGAACATTTGCTTCTAATGGAGCAGCAACAAACTCATATGAGCTCAGAATCAAAGCCATTGGGAAACAGAGACCTATCTGCTGGAATGGTCAAGAGATGCTATCAATAACAAGACCATGGCAGATACAAGACACAGGAGTTTAGAAGGCACAAGAAGGAGAAACGAGGACACTAGAAAACCCACCCACAAAAGCATAGTAACATAGGACTGGTCAAAGACTTAGACTGAAGTGGGAAAATAGAGAACACTGCCAAAGAAGCATGACACTACCTGAACTATCGTGCAGTGACATCATGGAAGAGAGAGGATGCTTCACGGTGCACATATGGAAACACAGCTGAGATGGAACAGAAACACTTCGATTTCATGGGCTGCACTTTCAGGACAAAGGAAACAGCTTTTCACCAGTGCTATGCATGGATAGTTGTGACGGTTATAAAATTATAACTCTGTTATGTTAACCCAACTCCACCCACTACATAAAAGTACAAATGGGCCATTTTCATGTGCAAATATATGCTACTTTAGACACTAATACTGTTTTACATACAATGCAAATATATATATATATATATATATATATATATATATATATATATATATATATAATACACACCACACACACACACACACACACACACATATGACACAGAAGAGAAAGAATAAAAATAGACTGTCAAGAAAGAAGGGAGGGCTCTGGCTTTGTCTCAGTAGAAAGAATGACTGGCAAGCATGACTAGCATAATTGAAGGCCTGACTGCGATTCCTCTGTACTTCATAAACAAAACATGGTGACATACACTGATCATGTCAGCATGCCAGGAGGTGGTAGCTGGAAGATCAGAATTACAAGGTTATCCTTGACTACAGAACAAGTTCCAGGACAGTCTAGCCTAGAGACCTGCCTCAAAAATAATAAGAACAAAGAAGAAAATGAGGAAAATTACTTTAAAAAAAAGAATAATTAGCAAGCTTCAAGTTGAGAGAGAGATCCTGTCTCAAGGGAATGAGGTCCAAAGTGGCAAAAAGAACATGAGAATTCCTCCTCTAGACATCAGCATGGGCACCCATGCACACACACATACTTGTGCAAGATGATTTGTGTGTTTTCCTTCAGAAAAGAGGTATTATCTGAGTAGATGATCATGTGGTTTTTCTCCTTCAGTTTGTTTACGTGGTGGATCACATTGATGGATTTCCGTATATTGAACCAACCCTGCATACCTGGAGATATCAACACTTTTTTTTTTCAATAATTACAGGATAATTAACAGAAAATTAAGAACGATGCTGAAAACTCAAGTCACACTTTCAACCAACTAGACAGGGTTCAAAAATCCCCACAGTAATTTTTTTGGTGTTTTTATGACTGCATAGGAAATACTCAAGAAGAAAATAAACATATTCTGAGACAGCTAGCAAGTCTTGGATATTAAAAAATGAAACTATATACAGAAGATGCGTACCTCATTATACCAATTATACTAGAAGCTAATTAATGAAAAGATATATGGAAAATGTCTAAATAGATACAATACAAAACAATAGTTTTAAGTAATGTATTGCTGAACATTTTATAGTTATAAGTGCAGTTAGAAAACATTTTAAGTGCAATGAAAATAAGTCCATATCATCAATTTTGGAAGATTCCACTTAAAGAGCACTTTCAGAAAAAAAAAATTATAGCAGTGAATGCTTACATTAGTTAGCAGGAATATTTCACATCAGTAATACATCTCTACCAAAACCTGGAAAGTAAGAGAAAATGTGAATAAAAATAAGAAGTGAGAAGAAAACATAGCCAGAACAGAAAGTAATGAAATAAAAAGACAGAGACACAGAAAAGCAAAGGCAAGAGACTCATATTAACCCAAAACCCATTGAAACTGATTAGGAAAGAAGACATGAATTATTAATATCAAGAATGATAGGAAGACATCACTGAAGACTCTGCAAATCAAATAGATAATAATGGAATATAATTGAAAGTTTTATGCTCATAAATTTAACAATTTAGATGAAATGGAAAAAGTCCTTAAAAGGCACAGATAACTTCAATTTATTCAAGAAAGTTACATATCCTAAATCACCTTATACCTACTAAGGACACTTAATGTGTGCTGTTAAGCAGTTTTCTTAGAACATTTCACTGATGAATTCTTCTAAACATTTAAATAATAAATAATATCAATACTGAACAATTCTGTGCTGTACAGTGGAAAAAACACTCTGACACTGCATAAGACCAGCATTACATTGACACTGGAATCAGACAAGCTTATCCTCACTATTGTGTTGGATTGTATCTGATTTACCAACTATTTTGAAATCCAAATTGCCTTAGTAGGAAGAGCTCACCAAATCTCCAACAAAATGAGGGCAAAGAACATTTTGTAACAGAAAAACAGTATGCCAAGCTTGGCATTATCCAACGATTTGATAAGTCAAAACACTAGACTAAAAGTTCAAAAAAAAATCCAGAATTATGTAGATGCATGTAGAGAAGTCTTATCCAAGGGTACACATGAGGAAAGGTTTTTCTCTGCCTTTTACTGAGCTCATTCAATCTCACAGTGTATGCCCACCATAGCAGTAAAACGCTTGGAGGGAACCATGTCTGAATGAGGTCACCTTCCTCTGAAGTTCCGTGTCTCCTGTGAAGACATGTTCCACTCTCCTTGCTCTACATAATCTAATTTAACATTACAATGTGACTGTCTCAGGCTTTTGGGTTCTGCCAGATGGCCTCTGTAGGGGTTTTCTCCTTTTGAAAGTTGTGTTAGTCAGGGATCGCTAGAGAAACAGAGATAGATAGATAGATAGATAGATAGATAGATAGATAGATAGATAGA
>NW_026585504.1:12509039-12524778 GCF_907164565.1 Psammomys obesus
AGATAGATAGATAGATAGATAGATAGATAGATAGATAGATAGATAGATAGATAGATAGATAGATAGATATAGAGATGATATACATAGAGATGATATAGATATTATATAGATATTTTATTAGATAGATATAGATACAGATAATGGAATATAATATAGTAGCTTACGAGTTATGGTCCAGCTATTCCAAAAATGGCTCTCTCCTGATGGGACAAATCTAGCAGTTGTTCAATTCACAAGACTGGATGGCTCAGATGGCCTTTGTTATATACAACCAAAAGAAGTAGGCACTAATATTAGTGAAATGAATCTGGCAGTGAGAATGATTACAATCAGGCAAAGATCATGCACTTTCTTCTTCCACGCCTTTCAGATAAGTTTCCGCCACAAGTTGTGGCACAGAGTAAAGACAGATATTCACTCCTCAAAGGATGTGGATTTTTGGGTGTCTCTGTCCACTTCAAATAATTCAGTTAAAAAGAACCTCTCACAGGTGTACCCAGACCCTCGGGTTTTCCTTAATTCCAGTTGTGGGGGAGTGGAAGACCAAGAATTACCGGAATCATAGTGAATAAAACATCTCTGTATTTCTATATACCTTTTTAGATGAGAAGTAATGCAGGCTCATGCACCACAGGCAGAAACAGGAGGCTCTCTGTCTTTCACTGTGCACTTGTAAGTATAATCTACATGCATATTTTACGTATTTAATTTTTTTCAAGTTACCGTAAAAAAATAGTGGGTTTAACCTTAGGGTTAGCATAGTTACTTGTTTTGAAACAAAGTAGTATGCGATGTCTTACAGTATAAACTATTTAATGCCATGTTTACTAATCTCCGTGGTCAGCGAGTTATGAGCCTGATTCTTACCCACCACGGTACCACTAGGTCCCACTCAATGATATCGGTTTGCCACCTTCAGTCCCTTTGACGTACAGACTAATGATCGGTTCCTCCCGAAATGGCTGGCATGTGCTTCTTCCACACAATTGGAGCACTGTATCTGTAAAAACAGTGAAGATTACGTTTTCATGTCTTAAGCCAATAAGACAGCATAAGCTGGGAATGCCTGCCTATTGGAGAGTTAATTACAATTATAGGTTTCCAGAGGAAATTACTGTTCTTACTACAGAAATCATTTTGAGCAAGGAGACATCCCTCGTTTTTGAGGTGTAGGAACTTTCAGCTTCATTTCTAGATTGGCTGGAGCAGGCTTAGCCCAATGCCAAGATCAGGAAGCCTGTGAAACACCCTCCCTGAATCTCTCCTGAGCTTTGCAGTGGGCCCTCTGTAAGGTCACAGAAGCCCAATATTAAATTCATTAAGATTTGCTGTTACAAGGATTTGGATCCGAATCATCCCCTGACAAGTTCATAATTTGAACATGTGTGCTGATACTGGTGGTACAGTTTACACGGCTGTGGGACCTTTAGTATTTGGGACAGAGCTGACGTGAGCATGTTGTGACCCGTGAGTTTTTGAGATTCTCCTAGGCATTCGGTTCACATCTCACTGATTCCTGGTCCGCCATGATGCGAACAGCCCCGCCACCCTCCCTGCCAGGAACTGAGTGCTGCCATCATACCTTTCCTGCCATGATGAACTGAACTCCCCCCCAAAACTGTGAAACACAGTCCCTTTCTGAAGTTGTTTAATCAAATGCATTGTTATAAAAACGAAAAGGAAAACTAATATGTTGTGAAGGTTTTTATTCCACTTTAGTTTCAAGTTTTTGGTTTCCTGTATTTTTTTTAATGATTGCCAGCCCTTTACGATATATATTTCAAAATAATTTACATACTGCTGAGTTTTTTTTAAAGGGAAAGATAGTAAGACTCGGTTTCTTGCCTCTAAGACACAAGTGTACTTAACACTAGTCATGTTCTTATCTGTTACTTCATTGATTTTTATGACTACTAACGAGATAAATAGCATTATTACAATATCACATATATAATGACATCATAGAATGATTTGCCCCAGCTCTGCTATCAAAAAAAGAACAGCATATCATTTAATCAAAATATCTTACTCTTTGTGATACCAAAGGCAAAATTTAGAAAAGTAAGAAAAAAAACTTATTCTGGGTCCCACATAGCTCAGGATTTGAGGGGAGGGATTTTACACTTAAGAAACACATCAATGAGTGAAGCAACTATTATTATCCATGTGGAATTTCGTTAAATATAGGTAAGATGACATTCCGTAACAGCTGGGATAATAATGCTAGGTAAGCTGTGTCTAAAGTGAAACACAGTGAGAATCTCACTGCTGCCACTATCCCTACCCTCCAAGGGCACCGTGCTGCACGCCTGATGCTTTATTGCCAGTGCCCTTTTTCTTAACTAACTTTTTTAAAGGGCACAAGAATAATGAATCGTTGCAAGCCTCCCACACATAGCTCTAGGAGAACTGATGTGTATTTGTTTGCAGCAAGTTCTGGCTTTAAAACATAGTGTGTATTGAGTGTAGCAGTGTCTTCTTTATTTTCCTGATAGAATTAACGTAGACGCTTCTGGAGAAGTCATCCAGGTCCTTCACCTCAGGCGTCCTCTCCTCTCCAGGCTGAGGGCAGAATTCTGGTATCAGCTCACTTCGTTACTTAATTTGACTCATCGATAACCAAAATTGCTGCAGATCTGGTTCACATATTTCAACCTATTTCCAATAGCTGATATTTTTGTAAATAATGTGGTTTAATTTAAAGGTATATAGATTTTTGAACATCTGGGTCCAGTCTTAATTGTACTGATGCTAAGAATAAACCCTTCTGAGTGCTAATGTCATTTTAGTGTTAATGTGATATCTTTTTAATTACACAAAGGGAGGCTGAGAAGATAATCAAATAAAATAATATATATTACAGTGCTTTGGGCATGATCAATATTCAATAGTATTAGTTTTACTTGTCCCTCTGAGCCCTGGCACAATATTGATGATGTATTCAAGGGTCAATTAAGATTAATTTAATAATAGAGGTGTGGGCAAGAGCAGGTGGTAAAACATACAGAGACTCACAACAAGTAAAGTTCTCATTCCTAGACCTGTTGGCATTGAAGGATTTACATACCCACAGAGATATGGATGTGAGTGTTGAGGAATTTCTGGCTGTGCTCCATGGCCAAAGCAAACCAGAGCAACAGCAGACAAAATCCTCCCCGTTCAGGCAGGAAGGTAGAGGCAGAAATAATATTCTGAGCATACTTCTTTATGTTTTCTGATATCCTACTGTGGACATTTGTTGAATGATTCCAACTGAAACCAAAGGGCCAAGAAAGCCCAAACAATGGCTACCACAGCACCACTGCCCTCTGACTCAGAATAGTGGTGAAGGGCAAATGAAGACCCCTTGGTGCACTTCTCTCTTTCAATGTCCGTGTCTACGGCTTTCAGGCTTTATTTACTTGCATTGATCATTTTTTTTCCCTCTGCCAGCTGTCAGAGGGAAGTATGGAGTCTTTGAAATCAAGAACAATACTTATTTATGATACCAGAATTCCCTTATGTATGCACCCGTAAACAGACTGCCTAGAAAATACAGCGTACTATACAACACCCCTTGGGAAAGCCCCATAGAAGACAAATATGCCTATAAAGTCTCATAATAGTTTTGTAGAAAAGAAATACGAAAACCACATGTTCCACCCAAGTTGTTGTTCTGAGAGTACAACAAATACATAAATGCTAGGTCAGGAAATCCAGATTGGTGTCTTGCCTCCTCCCTCATGCCCACTATGTCCATTGGGCACTCAGTATACATTTAGCAAATCTAGTCTCTGTAGCTGGTTCCAGAGTGGCTCTTGCTAAGACCTTTACCTTTGCTTTCCTTTGCCCTCCACAATCTTCAACTTTAACTACTGTCTGGCCAGCATTAAGATGTGGTGAATTTGTCCAGGAGACTGTCATAGTATGAGTATGCTATGAGCTCTGTAATCATTAGGAGCCCTGTCTTATTTCTATTGTCTCATGAATATGACTCTTCATCTTCTTATGTTTGGAAAGGCTTTATTATTCTTTCCAAGACTCCTGAAGACATCTGTCTCGGAACTTGAAAGATGCCACTTTCTAGCTATTCACCTGGCTTCCTTTCATAGTTTTGACCTGACTGTGTTGCTCTGGGCCACTGGATAAGAACATTTCTGTTAAGCTATATATACACATGTCAAACCTACGACTTAAAGGAGCTGAAGTTCAAAAAGACCTACAAGAGCTCCTGGCCCAAGTGACCCCTCAAGTGAAAGGACACCTCAGTGCCAGCCTGCAGGCATCAGCACTGTCTACTACGCTACAACCTTCAGACAGTAGTGATAGCTACTTCCCATCTTCCTCCCAGAGGCAACCAAGTTCTCCATGGCCCACATTAACCCAAACCATACAATAAAGACAGCCAGAAAACTGCAATTCAGATGTAAAGAAGCTTACATAGGATAGAATCACTGTGATTGTCATATTTAAAATTCAAAATAAAGTTGAGACAGACGTCTTAGTGGTGTGTGATTACAAAGTCTCTGATAGCAGTACCCAGTGAGGGTGTGTGAGCAGAGAATCACATGGGAACTGAGACCAATAACCGGGTGTCAGTTTCATGATAAGGTGTGGTCAGCACCTCATTTCCGTAATGAAATCCGATTGTTCCCTATGTACAGTCTGTCCTAGGATTGTCATTTTTTTCCCCAATGCATATAAATAGACTTCAAATCAGTGATGCTAAAAGCTCCCCCTGATCTGCCCCTCCCATGGTATTGGTTTGATTTTCAACTACATTTCATGAGAGTTGGGAGATTTGTGATAAGAACGTAGATGAAAATTAAATCCCCAAATTCTGACAGTTGAAGATTAAACTGTGAGCACAGATTATCAGGCTGGAAGCAAAGTGCTTTCCTGCATGTCAAGTGTGGAAAAGTGTTGATTTGCACCCCTTTCATGGGCTGTGCAGTTACATTATGAATGATCAATGAACATTATCATCAGAACAATGTCAACCATGACAATTACTGTGCATCAAAAATGCAGACTTAATTGCTTAGCTCTTAATGAAAGACAAAAGGTACATTTTAATAATGTTAGGATTGTGGCTCAAATTGACAAGGCCACACAGAGTCATAGTTGAGGCAACTTTTATGCTTTGATACCATAGGGTAAACACACGTGAAATTTCTGCACCCCGGCTTTTCAGCTCTCTATCAAGAATAGTAAAAGGCACTTCCTCAAACACTACTTACTGGATTTTCATAAGGAAGTCTTCGATAAGGGTGACAATTCAGTTTACAGTATTCTATCTAGTGTGAGAATTGAGTTATATGAGCCATACATACATACATGCATACATACCGGTATAGAAGCAAATATGTATATTTACAAATACCTCATCTCAGAATTCAGTCTAAGGTTAAACATTTAAAAACATCACAGGGGAAGGAGCATGGAAGGAGAAGAGACAGGAAGGGTGGGGTTGGGAAGGGACAAGGGAGGGGACTACACCTGGGATACAAAGTGAATAAACTGTTCTTGATAATTGTTTTTAAAATGTCTGGTGAAAGACTGTTAGGAGGGTAGAGAAAAAGAATTTATAATAACTGGGAAGCATAGTCTATCAACATATATGCACATACACACAAACAGGGACACAAACAGTATATCTATGTAAGCACACAGAAAAATTGACATTTCCCCAGTGGGTTAGTGTTTTAAGCCAAACTTTTGGAAAACCAGCCTCCCATTGTATCATTCAACACATGGAAAGTGGAGCCAAGATGAAACACCCTTTTGAAGGCAATACAGATATTAATAGTAGTTGGAAGAAATTCTGGAGAAAAAGGAAGTGATACATTTTTTTGTGCGCATCATCTATCCCTCAAGCCATTCAATTCCATATTTTAAAGTGCTGGCAAACCGGGGTCTGGACAATCAAGCAGATAGGGAGTGTAGCTCCTCTGCCCTCGCTAAGCCCATGGTGATTCTGTGTTTGTGCTGCTACCCTGCAGCCTCTTCTTAAGTCAGTGTGAGACTCAAGTTGGGTGTTAGTTTCCGTTTCTACACACTGAATGAGGCGGCATCTGAAATCTGTAGCACAGACTCGCCTTCATTTCACTGCTTCCCTTTTAAATCCAGGAGTTACATCCTACTAGAATGCACAGTTACTAATATGCCTACTAACTTTTAATTATTTTATGTAGAGGATATCGGGAAGGCTGGAAAAACTGAGAAAATAACCAGCACCCCTAATCCTCTGACCAATTTCTTTCAAAGAACAAATTAAGCGTGGGAATCTAACAATTGCAGGGAAGCCTGTGGAAAGGAAACCACGACCCTTTCTCAGTAATCTTTTCATCCTTAAAGAACCTTGAGCATTAAAATTATCAGCACCTTCTCTTACGTTGTGTATATTTTTTTAAAAAAATTGTTTTATTTATGTATTTATTTATTACAATTTATTCACTTTGTATCCCCCCTACAGCCCAGATCTCTTGTCTCTTCTCAGTCCCATCTGCCCTCCCTCTTCTCCCTCTATGCCCTTTCCCTAGTGCCCTGAAAGGGGAAGACTTTGTGTATCTTAAATAAGATTTATTGTTATCTTAAAATTTCTTCTGCAAGTCCCAGAAAATTACTCTTTCACCTTTAGAATTTTTCTTGCAATACACCTAGAAAATTTTTTTATTTTCCATGAAACTTAAAAATTTTTCTACACATACATATTTGTATTTCATTTTTGTTTTATATTTATCCAAGCAAAGATTTCACTTCAGTATCCTTATTTCAGAATCTTGGATTGTTAATACCTTGAACATCTCCTAAGAGTGCTTAATGCAGTTGCCAAATGCTGTTTTAACATCTTCTAGAATTCCACGGAAGTGTGCTAGGACAGCACTCTCTGAATTAAAAAAAAAAAAAGTGACTATGCTAAAATCCTATTTAAGCATCCTTAAACTAACGATCTTGAGACTTCACCTTACCTTCACCAGAATGGCTAAGATCAAAAACTCAAGTGACAACACATGCTGGAGAAGATGCAGAGAAAGAGGAACCCTGCTCCATTGCTGGTGGGAATGTAAACTTGTACACCACTTTGGAAATCAATCTGGTGCTTTCTCAGACAATTAGGAATAATGTTTTTATTTTTTCTGACTTTTTTTGGACGATATTTTCTTTGCTTTATTTTTTAATTTCTCCCTGTATTTTCTTCGATTTTCCCCTTCTATCTTACACAAAAGAAATGCACTTTTACTTCCACATCAGAAAATATATTGCATTTGTGATTTTCTTCCATCATGTACCCTTTTCTATCCTGTATTTTTTCTTTCTTTTTTTAAATTATTTTTTATTTTTTATATTAATTATGGTTTATTCACTTTGTATCCCAGCTGTAGCCCCTTCTCTCATTCCTTCCCAATTCCACCCTTGCTCCCTTATCTCCTTCCATGCCCCTCTCCAAATCCACTAATAGAGGAGATCCTCTTCCCTTCCATCTGACCCTAGCCTATCAGGTCTCATCAGGACTGGCTGCATTGTCCTCTTCTGTGGCTTGGCAAGGCTGCTCCTCCCCCTGGGAGGGTGGATGGTCAAAGAGCCAGCCACTGAGTTCATGTCAGCAACAGTCCCTCTTCCCCTTACTAGGGTATCTTCTTGGATACTGAGCTGCCATGGCCTATATCTGAGCAGGGGTTCTATGTTATGTCCAAGAATGGTACTTGGTTGGAGTATCAGTCTCAAAAAAAGACTCCTGTGCCCAGATTTTTTGGGTTCTGTTTCTCTCCTTGTGGAGTTCCTGTCCTCTCCAGGTCTTACTATTTCCCCTTCTTTCATAAGATTCCCTGCACTCTGCCCAAAGTTTGGTTATGAGTCTCAGCATCTGCTTTGTTACACTGCTGGGTAGAGTCTTTCAGAGGCCCTCTGTGATAGGCTCCTGTTCTGTTTCCTGTTTTATCCTTCTTCCAGTGTCCATCAGTTTGTCTTTCTGAGTGAGGAATAGTGCTACCTCAAGATTCAGCTATACCACTCCCAGCATATATCCAAAAGATGCTCAAGTATACACTAAGGACATTTGCTCAACCATGTTTGTAGCAGCTTTATTTATAATAGCCAGAAGCTGAAAACAACCCAGATGTCCTTCAGTAGAGGAATGGATACCAAAAATGTGGTACATTTACACAATGGAATACTACTAAATAATTAAAAACAAGGAAATCATGAAATTTTCAGGCAAATGGTGGGAACCAGAAAAGATCATCCTGAGTGAGGTATCCAAGAAGCAGAACGATACACACGGTATATACTCACTTATAAGTGGATACTAGACATATAATGTAGGATAAACATACTAAAATCTGTACACCTAAGGAAGCTAATCAAGTAGGAGGACCCTGGGTAATATGCTCAATCTTCATTCAAAAAGGCAAACTAGATGGACATTGGTAAAGGGAAAAAGCAAGGGATAGGACAGGAGCTTATCACAGAGGGCCTCTGAAAGACTCTACCCAGCAGGGTATCAAAACATATGCTGGACTCACTGCCAAACTTTGGGCAGAGTGCAGGGAATCTTACGAAAGAAGGGGGAGATAGAAGGTCCTGGAGGAGACAGGAGTTCCACAAGGAGAGCAACAAAACAAAACAAAACAAAACAAAACAAAACAAAACAAAAAAACTGGCACAAGGGTCTTTTGTGAGACTGATACATCAAGCAAGGATATGAATGGAGATAACCTAGAACTCCTGCACAGAACTAGCCCAGGGCAACTCAGTGTCCAAGAGAGTTCACCAGTAAAAGGAACAGGGACTGTCTCTGACATGAATTCATGGGCTGGCTCTTTGTCTACCTCCCCCTGAGGCAGGGAGGCAGCCTTACAGAGGAAGACAATGCAGCCAGGCTTGATGATACCTGATAGACTAGGGTCAGATAGAAGGGGAGGAGGACCTCACCTATCATTGGACAAAGAGAGGTGCATAGGACAAGGGGGAGGAAGGGTGTGATTGGAAGGAATGATAGAGGGTGTTACAGCTGGGATACAAAGTGAATAAACTGTAATTAATAAAATAAAATTAAGTTTAAAAATTACAGAAAAAAAAACTCCTAGGAAAATTTTCAGGTGAAACCCCACAGATTTTAATGTTTCCACAAAAAGGGCACAGAAATCTCCTTACAGTCTACACTGTCACCATAAACACATTGGCATATTATGCTCAACCTTCCTCCCTGCTCACAGTGAGGTTGAAAGCCACCTTGGGAAGCCACTGCTGGTGTGGCAGAGGTCATGCCAGCTGTCTTTGTTCTTAGTTGTGGCCTTGGCACTCTTGTCTATCCTGCCCCCGTGAAGGCTCATTTAATGTGTGCTTGCATGTTTGGTTTTGGCTTCCAGAATTTGGCTTCAATCATGAACAAGGCCTTCTTTTTATGGTTCAGAATAGATTCCTTCCAGCATCTATCTATAGCTTGATTAGGTTCCTGGAACCTACCTTATAAAACTAGGTATGATATTTCAGATGACCTGATTAAAGGGAAATCACTAGGCTTTCTTTCTCCTTCCTTTTTTTCTCTTTCATCATCCCTGTTTTCTTGTTCTCAGTAATATAGATTTATAGCCAACAAATAACATTGACACATATGTTTGTATAATTTGGTCTATATTCTATACCTCACATCTGTTGAGAAGGAACATGAGATAAAAGCCACCATCTTTAGCATTAAGGAAACAAAACACTTAGAAGCTTCTCTGAGAAGCAGCACCATCTCAGGGGCATCCAATTAGAGCTTCTCATCTTTCATTTCCTGATTTACATCAACATTACAGTGGAGAAGGCTTTGACATACTTTCCTACTGGGGACAATATGAGTAACTGACATTTAATGGCTGCTTTTACCCAAGGTACCTGAAGGTAGATCCCGTGTTAAATCAATAATTTGGAACATTGAGAGTTTGAGTGACTGCAAAAATACAAAACAGAATGACAACAGAGCCAAACATCTTTTGTGCTATCCAAAGGTCAGTTTTTAAAACGAAATTCTTGCTAACACTCTACAGAGACACATGCACTGTCAATTCAGCACAGTGAACATTGTTCATAGTTGGTAGAACACTTATGCTCTTTGTGTCTATTAGTAAGTCATGGAAAAAATTTGTACGCCTCGTTAGGTCTCAGTTGTCCCCCTGTAAAACATAAGCTTCAGATCTTTGCCTAGTCTAAATCATAGAAGATTTGCTCACTGGATTCCCAGTATGGTGGGAGACCCCCACCCAGTAAACCAATGGGTACAAGCTCAGACACAGGAGAAGTTTCGAGGCAGAATTCATTTTCACAGCCCAAGGAAAGACAAGCCTCTGACTACATTCCTTAACATAAATAGCCTTTTATTTTATTTGTTCAATAGCTGTATCAATCAACTCTATGCCCCCTGTGTGTGTGTGTTGTGGGGAAGAACTCATTGTTACAAAGTGGTATCTGTTATTCTTACCATCTGGATCTGAAAAAACAATCTTAAACACCTACTGTGTGCGGTCTTCATGTCTTTGCAGAAAAAAGTTGTTCCATGCTTTTTTAGCTTGTATCATAGTGAATACTGTTACATTTTATATGTGGCTGCCTTCCTACTTGGTTTAAAGACTTATAAAGATAGATAGCATCTTAGAGTGTCTTGATCTTATCGGAAGCATGATATGTACCTGTACCAAAGAAACATATAGAAAATGGCCAGTGCCATTTTAGATGTTTTATAAAAAAGTGGTTCTTATTCCTGTAAGAATAGAAAGGTTGATCTACATTCTTCTGCAAGTGGTGGCATGCTGAGGATGTTAAATAGGCATGATACAGAAGTTGCAGGATCTCACTTATACCATGAGGCACACTGGCTTCAACCACAGACACATAATTTTTTACATTAACTTTTCACAGTTGGCAAATTGTCTCTATATAATTAATTTCAATTAACTTTCTTCAGCCAATCAACAGACCATAAACCAACTTTGCAGTTATGAACAAAGATTTGTGATAAGAATTTTTCCCCCATTAATTGTTAGTTCATTAGATGTCTGGGCTTAGGGAATTATAGTAGCTATTTTTTTTTTACTTTCTCATTTATGATTGCATTAATATATTTAAATAATACCCTCAACCAGTGTGCTCAGAATACTAAATGTTTTAAGTCAACTCTACCAGAATTCTTAAGATGGCTCAAACAATATAATAAACACATTTAGGAAGATTCTGGAATTTAAACAACAGCTCAACAAACCCATGCCTCCAAAGGCAAGGATTCTGTTCTTTTGTGTCCCCTGACCATTATGTGGATGACTAGATCCACAGTTGTGAATTTATCTGGTTGCATTGTAATAAAACAATAATCTCAAGAAAATATGATTATTTTGATATTGATCTATTTCTGGTAGATGCTGACTGGAAAAAAATAAATCACAATAGAATAGAAAAAAATGAGTTCTTTCAAAGCTAAGGCAAAAATTCAGCATAGTGTGTGGAGCTGATAACATAGGAAGAGAACCTGAAAGGGAATTAATGTTACAATTCTATTGTTCTGTTAAAAATCAAGAGTTTTGTAAATGTAGTATGGGAGGCAGGAACATACTTAGATACCTGGAAAGACAGGCCTTGGGAGACACATATGAAGAAAAAGAGAAGCATAGAGAATGAGACATTGAGGTTTCAGAAATGGGAAGGATATAAAAGAAACGAGATACCTAATAAAAGCAACTGTGGAGGACCGTAATTTCTCTGGAACTAAGGGATGGTGTTGCCAACCCTTAGAAGACTGAGCTTCTGAAGATTGAACTTCTGTAGGTGAGAAATTTAAAAACTGTGGAGTTAGTGCTAAGTTCCATGCCTTTAGAGAGAGACAAAAAAATAAAAGAGAAAACAATATAGTCATCTGAAGTTTTAGATTTTTGCCTTGTGGTGGTTTTAAAGAAACTGGCTCCCACAAGCTCATAGAGAATACACTTTTGGAGGTGTGTCATGCTAACATCTCTCTCTTCCTGTTATCTGCTGATTCAGATGGGGAATGCCAGCTACCCTTCCAGCACCATGTCTGCCTGCATGCCACCATGCCCCCGCCCTACTGCCATGACAATAACAGACTAAACCTCTGAACTGTAAGCCAGTCCAAATTAAATGTTTTCCTTTATAAGAATTGCCATGGTTATGGTGTCTCTTTACAGCAGTAAAACCCTAAGACAAACCTGGGCAAATTACTAGGTCAGGAAATCTGAGCACACCCTACAACATAAGAAAAATGAGGAGACCATTATTGATCTCTTGGGAGTTATTTGTGGAAGTGGTGAAAACAGATTAGAAGAAACTTTCTTTTGAGGTTTTCTAAAAGCTCTTAAATGTCTGACCTCTTTGTTGTCACATTAGGATGCCTATGCTGCAAAAGATGATAAGCAAGCGCAGGTGAAGCTGTCTTCTGTGCTGCAAGACAAAAGTACAAGCTGAAAAGAGTTCTGCATTCCTACAAGGTCAACATTTGGTACTTACAACCCAGTACTCGACAGCCTCATCATTGCATACCTATAATCTATGATCCTATCGCCTCCCCATTTAGCACTTAGAGTCCCCTGAATTCACGAGGCTGGGAGGTCAATGGTGACTGTTTTGCACTAATGGTGACTTTTCCATGCCTGGAAAAGACATGGCTCACTTTACCTTACACATATCTGGCTAAAATCTTTTTTGGAACCCCATCATATGGGTCAGGAGTGACACGTTCTGCCTTCTCTGTGGCCAGAAATTGAAAGTCAAATACTCCTGAAAGTAAGAACTGTTTTCCTACTATATTACAAAATTAAAATGGTACAAATGTTATGTGGACACAGAGGTAATTTAGCTCTTCGTTTTCTACATAGGAAAATGAGACTTAAAGAGAAGAGCAGGTCATGTGCAGCCACACAGTTCAAAGGAATGTAGGCCAGAGCATCATTGCTTCTTTTTAGGTTTTCTTTTCTTTCTTTCTTTTTTTTGTTCTTTCTCTTCCAATCTTCTGGGTGATTCTGCTTAGTATAATGTAGAAGGGATCCAGTTTCTTGTATTATGCCATGATGGTCAACAACAACAAAACAAAACAAAATCCTGTGAACTAGTCCAGTTGAGTGAGTTGGCTTGACCATAGTCCACCAGTGGCACACCCGGACTTCAAGCCCAGCCAAGCCACAGTGTCTGTGATCTGGTCAAGTCTGGTGACCTCCCTGACCTCTAGCTCACCAGCACAGGTTGCACACCTTCTGCAGTTACCATTCCCAATGTCTAGGTACTGTCCTGGTCCAACACCTTGTACACTCACTCAGCCTTGTGACTGCCTGAATCTAGCCTGGCTGTACCAGAGAGTCCCATCCTGGGTAATAGGCAATCTTATAAGTTTCTTGCATTCTAGACTAAACTACAGACTCCTCGGCTGCCAGAGCTGGCCCACGGTGCATAACTATGGGCCAGTCAAGTGTGTATAACCTGATCTAAGCCCATTCATGTCATATCTGACCTCCAAGCCTAGCTTGGGTAACATCCTGTGTGCCCATTCAGTCTAATGACTCCGGCAAATTCTAGCCCCTGTGCTATTCTCAGCCTCCATCCTCGGCTCAGTCCACACACTGTGCCAGCCCGATCTGGTGAATCCATTGCATCAGAGCATACCCACTCGATATCCAACCTCCAGGTAGGTACATTTGTTCTCTGTGAGTGGGTGGGATCTCAGCGGCCCGCACCAGCCCCAACCCTCAGACTTACCCAGGTTGGCACAGCCTGTATTCTGGCCAACTCTGAAGAGTGCTGGAGACAGTAGCTTACCTTTACCATTATCATACTAAAAAAAAAAAAAAAAAAAAAGCTTTAGTGGCACTTTCGCATGCTTTCTTGCCTACCACAGACTTGGAATCGTCTTCATTCTTCCAATCCAGTGGCTCCCAACTTATCAGCCAAGACCCCTTTGAGAATCTCATATCAGATAGCCTGTGTATCATATATTTACATTACCATACATAATAGTTGCAGAATTACAGTTATGAAGTATTAACAAGATAAGTTATGGCTCAGGTTACTGTAGTCCCTGAGCAGCTCTCGGCAAAAGCTTTAAGCCGCAAGCCAACAGAGCTGTCAGAGCCCCGTCTTCCCGCTGTCAGCCTGTGCTGCTGCCAAAGGAGTAGAAAAAACTGCAGTTCCTGTCAAAATGGCAGCTCCCATCAGAGCAGCCATGATGCCTCAGCAGGAGCTGTCCAAGGTGGGCGCCTGCACCTTCTTCCCTGCCTCACCCTGCTGCCATGAGATACCAACACAGGAGCCTTCCACGTTTGCAGTAGCAGCATCTCCTCTCCAGTCTCTGTTGGAGATTCATGCTGATTCAAGCTGCAGGGAAAGGCTTCCCTGCCATGGACTCCCTTTGTAAGTTTTTGTAAATCCTCAAGTCAGGAAAGTGGCCGGGCCCCTGCCTGAGGAGCTTCAGCAGCTAGGCCCCTCCCCCAGACTCTCTAGGTGTCATAACAGTGTTTCCAGCCTCTGTAACTCTGTCATTAACATCATCTCCAGCTGCTCAGTAAGACCCATTTCAGATTATGCTAATTTTGGGTGAATGGTCTGTACAAAAAGTCACCAATCCCTGAACAGGAAAATCCAATCTCTGGCCTTCCCCAATAAAAACCAGCAATCTTTGAGCGGGAAAACCCACAAATTCCGAGCTCCCCAAGTTCAGGACTTGAAATCTACCAAGAAAGAATATAGAGACAGTCTCCCTTACCTTCTCTACTTCTTTTAAAATCTGTATAAATAAGCTCCAGTTCCCCAACCCTTTTCGTTTCTCAGATGTACTCAGGGCACAGTTTGCAAGGTTCTTGCTGGAAGATTTGATGACAGCAATGAGAGGCCATTCTTGACACTGGGAATTTGGTAGTCCTGCTATGCATACATTGTGGATGGGTGGATGCAGATAAAATAAATAACTCGAAAGGCAGTAAGATCACCAACGTGTGAGCCCAGAGAGACACTGGTCAGTTACTCACCTCTGCACTCTTTCAGCTAGCATGATCCTTGGCAATTGGAAGTTTAAAAATATGTGTGACATGTGGTTGAATATAAAATAGTCTGTGAGTTAAATAAAATATAGCTCATAATAATATATGACCTGAAATATTTCTATTTTTTATTTATTTCTCTGCTTTTGCCTATCATTTACAAGATCATCCATAAAAATGATAAATCTGAAAGATTCTTCCTAAATCTTCTAAGTTTTAACCAAGAAAGAGTAAATGACTTACCCCAAACATATATTTCATAGGGGGAAGTGGTAAGAAAAGCCCAAGTTTTATTTATCTAATTATCTCTCTTTCTGGTGGAGCAATTCTTCACACAGGCCCATTCAGGGCCCCTTCATAAATACTGAGTTTCCATACGCTTTCCTTCTTCTGTGACCTCACCCCACCCTCTGCACTACACAGCACAGCCGTCACCACTTTCAAATGCAGCAATTCCCTTCATGGGGCTTAGGACACTCTGATATGATAGTGTATAAAAGTCTTATTGATGTAATATTGGTGCTGTCTGTCAACTGTAAATTCCACCATGGCATTTTTTTTTTAAATTTTAATCTCAGGCCTGTCAAGTATTAGGCTTTCAATACATATTTTTCTGAGAAATTAAAACAATAAACATAGACTGGGAATATAGCTCAGTGGTAGACCTCATCCTTGGCACATGGGAACTAGGTTAAATCTCCAGAACATTTCCTCAGCAAAACAAAAATTAAAAAAAAAAAAAA
>NW_026585504.1:12524788-12536811 GCF_907164565.1 Psammomys obesus
TTTTTTTTTCCTCTAAGGTTTCTGGATAACAGTAGCTGTTTTATGCTTCAAGCCAGCCATGTAAGGCAAGAATAATAATAATAATAAAATCCTACTAAAAGTGGATTTTAAAGTTGTTGCATGATTTATAGTCAAGTTATGAAGAAGAGAAAAATAAATATCAATGAAAAATAAAATACTCTATTACTTTTTAAAACACTAAAGAAGTTTTTTCATGGATGTTTTTATGCAGACGAGGGAAACAGGGAAAGCAAACTGCCAAGAAAAAGGGGGCATCTGTGTGGAAATTGAAGCCTAGAAACACGTGCATTTGAAAAAAGCTAGATAAGCAAAGGTGGGCTGACAATTCCGCGTCTAAATATAGCTGTAGCCATACTGACAGGGAACAGATATGACAGAGAAAGGGATGAAATCAAAGCAAGGCAATTTATGTCATGAAGAAACATGAGCTAAAATGATTTCTGAAACAGATGTTATGAAGAAAAAAAATAGTTAACTTTTTAAACTACACAGTTATATTTAAGGAAAATAAAAATTATGGAATAAGCCTATAGCAGCTCTTCCAAAATACTAATAGCAAAGAGGTTGACGAAATAATTCTGTTATATCTCAGCATTAGACTTGGGGGAAGGAATGTATGGTTGAATGATGTTGCAGGGTGCTCAAAGACACCATGACCTGCTGGTTAAAGAATATTATGGGATCTGTGAAGAGGGGCATCAAGAAAATACTGAGAAGCTGCCATTCCATGAAAATGTTTATCATGATGGTCAGCAAGGGGAGGTCGGTAGCATTCTGTTGTTCTCAGGACAAGAGGAGCAATCGTATGTGAGGTCTGAGCACACAGAGGAACCTGAAGCTGAGGGTGGTGTATAAGTATGGGGGTAACTCTGCAGATAAATGCCTACGTCAAACAAGTGAGAAGAAGTTCAAATGCCACAGATCGAAGCTGTGCTGGTGAAATTCAGAGGATCTAAAAATCCCCAAAGATGCAAACCTCTGAGCATGCCTGTGAGGCATTATATTAATCAGGCTAATAAAAGGTGGGAAGGCACCTTAACTATGGTAGCGCTACCTCATGGTTACGGCACTGGACTGTATAAGCAGGAGAAAGCCGGTTCTGCACTAACATCCCATTCACTCTCTGTTTCAAGCTCTTGCCACCATTACTTCTCTGCCATGAAGTCAGACAATGAGCCTGATTCACCCACCCTCCCGTCCTTCTTTTTTCCTTACTTCCTTCTGGGGTTTTCTTTTGTCAAGTATTTTGAAATTATTAAAACACGGGCCAAGTTCAAATCCTTACTTATTTTGTCTCTGTCTCCAATGTGGCTTAACAGAAGAAAAGATGTGCTCAATTGCAGGAATAAAAATGACCTACCTCGCTCTCCACAATGAGACAAAACTATGAGAATCATTAAATAAGAATGAGAAAAAAGCAAAACAGTGCCAAAGAGAACAAATTATCAAGAGAATAAAACTCAGAGAGAAAACTAGATACTGAAACTAATAGGAAAACTTAAATAATTGTGATGTGTGCTAAAGACAAACACACTTTTTTTTGTGTGTGCCTGGAGAGATTAACTGGAGTTACGCACAGGCAGAAATAATGCTTCCATCAATGGCCATAGAAAGTTAGCAAAATCCCAGTGCCAGGCAAAGGATACCTCTTTTCAAATTATTGGTCAAGGCTGGCTATGTGTGTAAGAAACTGCCAAAACAATGAAAGCTATCCCGATTGCTCTTCACTGCCTGAAGGAAACTAAGAGTAAAACCCTAATACTGAGCATATCAAACATTTTGATCACAGGATTTGGAGTAAACAGGCTGGTGCTGACCTGGAACTCTCTTCCCTGAGAATTAGCTCTTGTAATATCTGAGGGCGCTATGCAAACTGCCAAGGAGAAACACCTATCAAAACTCATGCCAAGCAGCAAATCCCATAAGCAATAATGACAGGCCTGACAAGATACACCCAGGGGTACAAGAGAGCGGCAATAGCTTGGTAACAAGTAGCTTCCTGAATGGACTTAAGGTACACTTAACAGGAGGAAACTCATGCCTGCTGTTATGAACCTAGCCAAGAATCTTTAGCTGCGACGGTTTTAGTCTGTAGAGGAGAACACATTACCACCATTTTGTTAGATTAATATAGGTTCCACCAATATTCTAAATACTTATCCTAATACACATAGCTAAGTGTAGCCCTCATTCCTCATCAAAGAAGTTTCTCTTTGGCATAACTTATTAAAGGGAATCTACAACTGGTCAGAATGTAGAGAATAAGAGACATTGCGGGGGGTGGCAAATTTTCGATTGGGAATCTATATAACCGACAACCAAGGCTCAGGGAACGTTATAGAAAATTGGTGAAAAGATCTTAAAATCAGGAGGTCCGGAAGAATGCTGTAAGATAGTGTGTCCTGGAACTTACAGGGGTGTTACACCCATGGACCCTTAACAATGCAGTTATCCAGAGTAGACCACACAAGTTGGCATGCCAACATAGCTGAAGAAAGTTCCACAATGCCCCACTCACAAGTGAGGAGTTCTGGGTAGTTAGTAACTGCTGAGGGAGTGAGAGTCATGCTTATTCAGAGGCAAACCACTGACAGGTTGTCCAGACCTGAGAGGGTAGCTCAAAACCCACATACATATGGGTAGAACCAAATAAACATAGCAGAATATATTCGGGGGTGGGGTGGCATGAGTGTGGCAAGATTTGAAAAAAGAAGAAAATGAAAGGTTGGAAATGATATTAGTATAATCATTCTGAAGTTCTCTAAGATAAAATTAAAAAAAAAACATTTGGAAAGATAATAACTCAGATGTGCAAGGAAGAATTTGGCTGAAGAAACAGAATTATTTTAAATGCTGAATAAAAGTGATGAGATGATTTATAAAGTGGACTAGAGATAATTGTTTGACACTCTAATCAACACATGCAGAGCCAGGTGTCATGGTGCATGGCTATAATCTCAGTACTTGGGAGTTAGGGGTAAGAGGACAAAGTTCAAGGTTGGGAACTGGGAAGATGTGTCAGTTTGTATGAGTACTTTGAAGCATAATCGTGTAGACTGAAGTGTGTATCCAGCATCCACGTACCTAGCCAGCAATCAAACAAACTATAATTCCAGCTCCAAGGGACCTTATGCCTTCTTCTGTACTCCCTGCCCAAAGAAGCATGTATACCTACAAATAAATGTGTTCTCTCCTTCTCTATTTCTAGGTCTCTTTATCTCTCTTCCTCCTCTGTCTCTCTGAGAGAGAGACAGAGACAGAAAGAGACAAAGACAGAGACAGAGAAAGGAAGACAAGCCAACTTTGGCTTCATAGTGAGTTTGAAGCTAGCCTGGGCTATGTGACACTCTGTCTCAGCCAGACAACCAAACACAAATAAAGCAAAGCTACACAGTTAAGAAAGACCCATCACTGAGCTTGATTGATAGCTCAGTTAAAAATGTTTTAATTAAGCATTAAAAAAAAAAGTAGTGTGAAAGCATAAGAGCTCCCAAAGTCATGGACCTTTCTGTTTACAATGTAATATACAGGCATCCAATGCCACCATTACTGGGTCATCCCCTGACAAGACAGCAATGCCTGTGGGTAGAGAAAGAAACCGCTCCATAGATGGTTTCAAGGAACAGCATCTGCTTTATTGCATGTGAGCAACCACTCATACAGTGGAAGCTTATTGACTGTGATTGGTTAGTACATTACCTGAAGGGGATAGTGAGAGCTCATATCTGAGCTCTCTATGCAGAAGATGCACATTTGCAGGCACGAAGAGTCCAGACTCCTATCCACAGGTCAGCTACTTAGGCTACTCATGCTACTTCGGAATTCAGTGTTCTGGTTTCAGGAGCATGGTAAGCCAGGTTTATTTAGAAACACATACCAAGTAGACTGGCCAAGAGGTCTTGCCTCCATTTTCTCCTACAATTCAAAATACTAGCGACAGAGAAGAGGAACTGGGAAGGTGGTTCATTTTGTAGTGCTTATTTGAAAACATGGGGACCTCAGTTAGGTTCCTACAGAAAATATATTGGGCAAGGTGGTGCATATTGGAGAAACAGAAGGATTCCTGGAATTCACCTGTTAGCCAGGCTAGCCTAGCTGGTGATCTTCATGCTAAATCTGTTCATAACACAGATTTCTGAAGGTAACTGCCAAGGTTGTTATTTTCTGCCCTACTCTCTCTGTCTCTCTTTTTTCTCTGTGTATATATATGATATATATAATATTATATATCTTATATATGTGATACATCTATCATATATATTATACATATCACAAATGCACACACATAAAGATTCACAGAAATGAAAAATAAAAGAAAAAATGAGAATAGCTAAAGATATAGTGGCTAGTAATGTTCTTACCAAAAAATCAAGGGTATGAAAATTAAGATTGCAGTAAGCTATCATTCAGCTAAGCAGATGTACAAAAATGACTTACATGTTATATTCCAAGTATGATGGAGAAGAAAACCAGGGAGGCCTTAAAAAAGGACGAGAAAAAAAATCCATCTGGTGCGAACAGTTGAAAAGCAACTCTACCAAAAACACATTTCAGTTCTCTTTAGAAGTCAGAGAGCTGAATGACAGCAGCAAATGCTGCAGCTACAAAATCTAGCATCCAGGAAGGCTATCCAGAAGAAGCAATCCACTGATGTTTTATAAAATAAGAAACAAATACCAATTCCAATTCGGAAAAAAAAAACCTACAAGGCTGAAACAATTAATTAAAAGCACACTCATACTTTGCAAAAAATAACACTGGTTCATTATATACAAGGAATATTGTTCTCAAAAACTTGGGTCTATATGAAGACATGAGGACCAGTATAAGTGGGTAAAAATAACGATAAATGTGATAGATACATGTTTCAAGGTAGCTTCCCATCTAAACAGAAATAGCTGAAGCCAGGGAAACAACGGAGAGACTTTCTAAACAACAGGGAACATCGCAGGAGGTGAAAACCTTGGTCTCGGGTCACCCACGGACTTGATTGGGGAAGGTGAGAAACGATCCTTTGATCTCTCGGCACTCCCCTCCCCCAGACCTCCCTCCTCCTCGGCACAGGCACAGCCGACTCGCCTTTCTCAGCGCAGACCTAACTGCCTGGGGCCTGCAGCCACTGAGGCGGAGCCCCAAGCCCTTTATCGGCAAAGGCCAGCAGTACTGGGTCTCGGAGTCCCAGATTCACTCGCGGCGGCTGCACCATCCTCCCAGGGCCCGAGTCTGCTAGACGCCATACTAGCTCCGCAGGAGCGCCATCACTGTTGGTACGGCCCGCCCAATCCCACAGTGACAGAGAATTCGCTATATAATCACCAAAACCAGACAAAAACGCCATACAAGCTAGACACACCAGGCGCTGGGCCTCCGAAGCTTGGAGAGCACAGTAAAGAGACCCCAGGACTTCCCAGAAAGCATCTGGACTAGCAACCCAGTCTCCAGTTACAGCGGGACTTTCTAACCTGGCGGCGGAGCAGCACTGAGCTGGCGGGGCACATCAGCCCTCCAGTTTAAGACTAACCAGGGCCAAACCAGAGAACAGAAAGGCTGATTACCCCGATTCCCACTGACGTGACCACCCTGAAATCTCCAGCTGCAGCAAGACCTCATAACCTGGCAGTGACAGCAGCACGGAACTGGCGGAGCACATCAAAGAAGCAGGGCCAAACCAGAGAGCAGAGAGCCCAGATACGCCGATCTCTGCCAAGTGTCCTGCCTGTAAGTGAGTGCACCCTTGAGAATCTGCAGCTCCACTGATCCTGGGTTCTGCTAAAACAGAAGCCAGGCATCGAACCCCCTCCCACCCATATACCCACTTTGGGAAACAGAGGGGCACTTGGAACATTGAAGTTCCTGCTCTGTGGGTCTAATTGAGGAGTTAAGGCAGTTAATGCCAGAAATTGCGCTGCGATCATCACTAGCGCCTGCGACATATACATTGCAGAGCCCCTCCCACACACTCAAGGGTTCAACATTAGCCATCACTCTGTCCCTCGAGACACACGCCCACACCCACTTACACACACACACACATATACACACACACGCACGCACGCTTGCATTTGCCTCTGTTTGCGCCTGCGTACTTTCCTCCCACAGGTACAGCTAGTCCTCAGCATACGCTAAGGACACGGGACCTCTCTCAACTTCCTGAAGAATTCTCCAGACTCGAGAGAGAGACAGTACCAGTCTGATCGGCAGAATCCAAAAACAAACAGGGAAGATCTCAGACAAGCCAATGGCCAGGGGTAGGCGAAAGAACACTTCCAACATAAATCAGGACATCATGACTTCACCAGCAAACCCCAAAATCGATGGATACTCCAATTCATCAGAAGCACAGGAAAATGACCTTAAAGCCATGCTTGCTCAATTATTTGAGGCTTATAAGGAGGAAATGAACAAATCTTTCAAAGAGTTGGCCAGTCAATTGGAGGTAAAGAAAGAAGAAATAGACAAAACCCTTAAAGAAACACAGGCAAACATAGCCAAACAAATAGAGGCACAAGTAGAGAAAAAATTAGTGGCATACAAAAAGGAAATGAACAAAGAAATAGAGTCCATCGTAGAGAGACAGGAATCCAAATTCAAACACATAAAAGAAATGGTGCAAGGCATGAAAACAGAATTAGAATCAATAAAGCAAACACAAAATGAGAAAACTCTTGAGCTGGAGAACTTGGAGAAAAGATCAGGAACCACAAAAGTAAGCATCACCAACAGAATACAAGAGATGGAAGAAAGAATCTCTGGAGCTGAAGACACACTTGCAGAAATTGATACTTCTCTCAAAGAAAAAGTAAAATCAGAAAAATTCCAATCACAAAATATCCAAGAAATCAAGGATGCTATGAAAAGACAAAATCTAAGAATAATAGGAATTGATGAAAAAGAAGACTCCAGGCTCCAAGGTCCAGAAAATATTTTCAAAAAAATCATAGAAGAAAATTTTCCCAACTTAAAGAAAGAGATGTCCATAAATATACAAGAGGCCTACAGAACACCAAATAGACTAGACCAGAAAAGAAACACATCACGTCACATCATAGTCAAAACACTAAATCTACAGAACAAAGAAAAGATATTAAAAGCAGCAAGGGAAAAAGGCCAAGTAACATATGAAGGTAGACCTATCAGAATCACACCAGACTTCTCATCAGAAACTATGAAAGCCAGAAGGGCCTGGGCAAGCATCATGGAGACTCTAAGAGATCACAAATGTCAACCGAGACTACTATACCCTGCAAAGCTTTCAATCAACATAGATGGAGAAAACAAAATATTCCATGACAAAACTAAATTTACGCAATATCTATACAGCAAACCAACCCTACAGAAGATACTAGAAGGAAAACTCCAATCCAACGAAAACGAATTCACCCAAGAAAACAGGGCATACAGATAACATCCCAACAAATATGAAAAGAAAACAAGCAATGAAACAAGGTAAGATCATCGACTCCATTACAAAAGGAACTAACATGCATTGGTCAATATTATCTATCAATATTAATGGACTCAACTCACCAATAAAAAGACACAGGCTAACAGAATGGTTACGGAAACAGGACCCAACATTCTGTTGCATCCAAGAAACACACCTATGCAACAAAGATAAACACTACCTCAGAGTAAAGGGCTGGAAAAATGTTTTTCAAGCAAATGGTTCCAGAAAACAAGCTGGAGTAGCCATCCTAATATCTAATAAAATAGACTTTCAACCCAAGTTAATCAAAAAAGATAAGGAGGGCCACTATATTCTCATCAAAGGAAAAATCCAACAAGAGGACATCACAATTTTGAATATCTATGCCCCAAATACAAGAGCACCTACATTCGTAAATGAAACAATATTAAAGCTTAAATCATACATTGATCCTAATACCTTAATAGTGGGAGACTTCAACACCCCACTCTCATCAAGGGACAGATCAACCAGACAGACACCAAATAGGGAAATAAAAGCACTCACAGAATCCCTAAATCAAATGGACCTAATAGATGTCTACAGATCTTTTCACCCAAACTCAAAAGAGTACACCTTCTTTTCAGCACCACACGGAACCTTCTCCAAAATAGACCATATAGTTGGTCACAAAGCAAGCCTCAACAGATACAAAAGGATTGAAATAATCCCTTGTATACTATCTGACCACCATGGACTAAAGCTGGACATCAACAACAACAGAAACAACAAAAAGCCGACACGCACATGGAAACTGAACAACTTACTACTCAATGACAGCTGGGTCAAGGAAGAAATAAAGAAAGAAATTAAAGACTTTCTAGAATTCAATGAAAATGAAGGCACAACATACCCAAATTTATGGGACACATTGAAAGCAGTGCTCAGAGGAAAATTTATAGCACTAAGTGCCTACAAGAAGAAATCCGTAACATCACATACAAACAACTTAATGGCCCAACTGAAAAACCTAGAAAAAAAAGAAGCAGATACACCCAAGAGGAGCAGACGGCTGGAAATAATCAAACTAAGGGCAGAAATCAATCAATTAGAAACAAATAAAATTATCCAAAGAATCAATGAAACAAAAAGCTGGTTCTTTGAGAAAATCAACAAGATAGACAAACCCTTAGCCAAACTAACTAAAAAGCAGAGAGAAACCATACAAATCAGCAAAATCAGACAGGAAAATGGGGACATAACTACAGACACTGAGGAAATCCAAACGATTATTAGGTCATACTACAAAAGCCTATATGGCACAAAATTTGAAAATCTAAATGAAATGGATAACTTTCTTGACAGATTCCATCTACCAAAATTAAGTCAAGATCAGGTAGAAAGACTGAATAGTCCTATATCTCCCAAGGAAATTGAAGCAGTCATTAACAGTCTCCCCTCCAAAAAAAAAAAGCCCTGGACCAGATGGCTTCAGCGCAGAATTCTACAAGACCTTCAAAGAAGTACTAACACCAATTCTCCTCAAACTATTCCATAAAATAGAAACAGAAGGAACACTACCAAACTCATTCTATGAAGCCACAGTCACTTTGATACCTAAACCACACAAAGATCCAACCAAAAAAGAGAACTTCAGACCTATCTCTCTTATGAACATTGATGCAAAAATACTCAATAAAATACTTGCAAACCGAATCCAAGAACACATCAAAGATATCATCCACCATGATCAAGTAGGCTTCATCCCAGGCATGCAAGGGTGGTTCAACATACGGAAATCCATCAATGTAATCCACCACATAAACAAAATGAAGGAGAAAAACCACATGATCATCTCCTTAGATGCTGAAAAAGCATTTGACAAAGTCCAACACCCATTTATGTTTAAAGTCTTGGAGAGATCAGGGATACAAGGCACATACCTAAAGATAGTAAAGGCAATATACAGCAAGCCTATAGCCAACATCAAACTCAATGGAGAGAAACTTAAAGCAATCCCACTGAAATCAGGGACAAGACAAGGCTGCCCACTCTCTCCATATCTCTTTAACATTGTACTTGAAGTCCTAGCCAGAGCAATAAGACAACTAAAGGAGATCAAGGGGATACAAATCGGAAAGGAAGAGGTCAAAGTGTCACTATTTGCAGATGATATGATAGTATACATGAGCGAACCCAAAGATTCAACCAGAGAACTTCTTCAGCTGATAAACACCTTCAGCAAAGTGGCAGGATACAAAATCAACTCAAAAAAATCAGAAGCCCTCTTGTATACCAAAGACAAAAAGGCCGAGAAAGAAATTAGGGAAACAACACCCTTCACAATAGCCACTAATAACATAAAGTACCTTGGTGTGACTCTAACCAAGCAAGTGAAAGACCTGTTTGAGAAAAACTTCAAGTCTTTGAAGAAAGAAATTGAAGAAGATCTCAGAAGATGGAAAGATCTCCCGTGCTCATGGATTGGTAGGATTAACATTGTGAAAATGGCCATCCTGCCAAAAGCAATTTACAGATTCAATGCAATTCCCATCAAAATACCAACTCAATTCTTTACAGACCTTGAAAAAAAGATTCTCAGCTTCATATGGAGAAACAAAAAACCCAGAATCTCCAAAACAATTCTGTACAACAACAGATCATCTGGAGGTATCTCCATTCCCGATCTCAAGCTGTACTACAGGGCAACAGTAATAAAAACTGCATGGTATTGGCATAGAAACAGAAAGGAGGATCAATGGAATCGCATAGAAGACCCAGAAATAAACCCACACACCTATGAATACTCAATATTTGACAAAGAAGCCAAATCCATTCAATGGAAAAAAGACAGCATCTTCAACAAATGGTGCTGGACCAACTGGATGTCTACATGCAGAAAAATGAAAATAGACCCATATTTATCACCCTGCACAAAACTAAAGTCCAAGTGGATCAAGGACCTCAACATAAAACCAGATACTCTACATCAGCTGGAAAAAAAAGTGGGAAACAGCCTAGAACTCATTGGCACAGGAGACAACTTCCTGAACAGAACACCAACAGCGCAGGCTCTAAGAGCAACAATCAATAAATGGGACCTCATGAAACTGAAAAGCTTCTGTAAAGCAAAAGACACTGTCATCAAAACAAATAGACAGCCTACAGATTGGGAAAGAATCTTCACCAACCCTTTATCTGACAGAGGGCTAATATCCAGCATATATAAAGAACTAAAGAAGCAGAAAAGCAACAAACCAAGTAATCCACTTAAAAAATGGGGAACAGAGCTAAACAGAGAATTCTCGAAAGAGGAACATCGAATGGCAGAGAAACACTTAAAGAAATGCTCAACCTCATTAGCCATTAGGGAAATGCAAATCAAAACGACCCTGAGATTTCACCTTACACCCATCAGAATGGCCAAGATGAAAAACTCAAGTGATAGCACATGCTGGAGAGGTTGTGGAGAAAAGGGAACCCTCCTCCATTGCTGGTGGGAATGTAAACTGGTTCAACCACTCTGGAAGTCAATCTGGCGCTTTCTCAGACAACTAGGAGTAGTGCTACCTCAAGACCCAGCTATACCACTCCTAGGTATATACCCAAAATTTGCTCAAGTACACAACAGGGACATTTGTTCAACCATGTTCGTAGCAGCTTTATTTGTAATAGCCAGAACTTGGAAACAACCCAGATGTCCATCAACGGAGGAATGGATACAGAAATTGTGGTATTTTTACACAATGGAATACTACTCAGCAATCAAAAAGGAGGAAATCATGAAATTTGCAGGCAAGTGGTGGGATCTAGAAAAGATCATTCTGAGTGAAGTATCCCAGAAGGAGAAAGACAAACTTGGTATATACTCGCTTATATAGACCTACAAGACATGATAAACATAATGAAATCTACACACCTAAAGAAGATAATCAAGAAAGTGGACACAGGCGAAGGTGATTAATCCTCATTTAGAAAGACAAATGGGATGTGCCTTGAACTTATGACAGGAGTCTACCACAAAAGGCATCTGAAAGACTCTACCTAGCAGTGTTTCAAAGCAGACACTAAGACTCATAACCAAACCCTCGGCAGAGTGCAGGGAATCATATGAAAGAAGGGAAGTTAGTATGATATGGAAAGGATAGGAGCTCTACAAGGACCAAATATATCTGGGCACAGGGTCTTTTCTGAGACTGAAACTCAACCAAGGACCATCTATGGATATAACCTAGAACTTCTGCTCGGATGTGGCCTGTGGTAGCTCAGTAACCAAGTAGTTTTCCAAAGTAAGGGGGACACGGACTATTTCTAACAGGATCTCAAGGGCAGGCTGTTTGACACCTCCCCCCAGGGGAGGAGCAGTCTGTTAGGCCACAGAGGAGGACTTTGCAGCCAGCCCTGAAGATACCTGATAAAACAGGGACAGATGAAAGGGGAGGAGGTCCTCCCCTATCAGGGGACTTGGAAAGGGGCAGGGAGGAGACCAGGGAGGGAGTGTGGGGTTGGGGAGGGAATGAGGGAGCGGGATACAGCTGGGACACGGAGTTAAGAAAATGTAACTAAAAAGAAAAAATAAAAAAAAAAAAAAAAAAAA
>NW_026585504.1:12536911-12555235 GCF_907164565.1 Psammomys obesus
AAAAAAAAAAAAAAAAAAAAAAAAAAAAAAAAAAAAAAAAAATAAACAGAAATAGTAGCAAAGTCATATAAGCTTAGAACATTCATAAACATAAAACTAATGGCAAAAATAACATGAAAGATAGAAGATAACAACTGGAAACATTCTTGTAGGCACATGTAAACCAGTACAACATTACCAGAAGCTAGACTGTGATTTAATAAAATAATGTTTGTAAATTATTTAAAACTGACTATTAAAAGTTAAAACTTTTAATAAAACTTATGATAACAATGAGGCAAAGAGGACACTATGTGATGAGAAAGAACTTAATTCAACCACTTGTCATAAAATTACAAACACGTCTAGAGCCTACATCAGTATATCTAAGATAAAAAGCTAACTCTAGCAGGTCTGAAAGTAGAGACATGTCGCAACAGAACAGTGTTTGAGATTTTGATGTCTCACTTTCCACAATGAGCAAACTGCATGAAATGTAAACATGCCTGTTATCATTAACCAAGCCGTCAACCCATGGTGACAGAAGGCAAAGACTCTGAGTTGCTGATGTAGTTCAAGATATGTGTAACAGTGCCTGTAATATATTACTTAACTGGGCTCAAATATAGAAATTAAGTGATCATTTCTGTAGCTGTAGTAAGGGCTTTTTAAAAGGGCCACCATCCCTTCATGACAAAAGATCCATTGAGGTGAAGAATAAAAGAAACTTATCTCAACATAATAAAACCTATACATGACAAACCTACAGCTAACATTCTGGTAAGTAGGGCAAAATCAAAAGTAACACAAAGGTGTCCTTCAGCAACTCCAGTTCAACAAGGTCAACAAGGGGGCAGGCATAAAATTAACATATAAAAATCAGTGGTCTTCCTTCATGACAATTAAAAAGCATGCTGAGGGGGAAAAATACTGAAGGAAGGCTTCCATTGTTATTGTGGATACACAGAGTATTTTTGGGTAAAGCTAACTATGCATGTGCAATCTCTCTACACTGAAAACTTTAAAATGCTAAGCAAACTGAAGAAAAACTCCTGTGCACAAACATTGGAAGGGTTGGTGTTGTAAATACAGGCATCTTTAAAAAAGCCACCTACAGACCTTCCATTATTCACACAGATAAGAAGGATAAAAGCCTTGGATACCCAAAGCAAAAAAATAATCCTAGAGGTCTCTTCATATCTGATTTCAAATTATACTGCAGTCCCATAATAACAAATGCAGCATGGTATTACCACAAAAACAGACACAGTGGAACAGGATGGAAGATACAGATGTAAAGTTATGCATCTGAGCTTTCCTGATTTTTGACAAAATTGCCAGAAACTTCACAGTTATAAAAATCAGTCTTTGTCTTAAAAGTTAGTAGAAAGTCTGGAAATCATCATAAAGAATAATATAGCCCATGGCAGCTCAGTCTCCAAGTGGGTTCCCTAGTAATGGGAAAATGAACTCAGTGGCTGGTTCTTTGATCACCTCCCCATGAAGGTGGGAGCAGCCTTATCAGGCTACAGAGGAAGACTATGCAGACAATCTTGATGAGACCTGATAGACTAGAGTCATAGTGAAGGGTAGGAGGACCTCACTTATCAGTGGACTGGAGAAGGAGCATGGGAGAAGAGGAAGGGGGGCAGGATTGGGAGAGGATTAAGGAGGGGACTACAGCTGGGATACGAAGTGAATAAATTGTAATAAATTAAAAATTTTTAAAAAAAGAAAGAAAAGAAAGAATAAAGCTAAGTATCCAACTATCATTGAAATAAATTCCAAATGTATCAGAGACCTTAGTACAAGATCTGAATCTTTTAAACCACCTGAGGGAGAATACAAATATAGACATATTCAGGGAGTTTCTTTTGAAATAATTATTATTTTTGAAATCTATGCAGTGTATTCGATCTTATTCACACCCCTCTCCAAACTCTTCACATATCTCTCCTCTTTACTTCTATCTCCCTCCAAACTCCACCATCATTTTCCCCCATTGAGTCTAGTTCGCATTGAGTGTGGGCCTTGAGTGTGGCCCTCCTACCAGGAGTCACATCATCCAAGAAAGTTGCTCGGGAATTAAGGCCAACAAATGGCAAATGGAACAAATTAAAGAGTTTCTGTGCAGCAAAGGAAACATAACTGCAAAAGGACACAGACTATAAAAGAGAATTGACATCCAGTATATATGAGGAACACAAAAAAATAAGCAACAAATTAAACAGTCCAACCAATATATGGGATAATGGAAAGAACGGTCAGGTTTCCAAAGATGAAATACAAATGATAAAACATAGGAAAAACCTCACTAGTCATTAAAGAAAAGTAGATCAGAATTTTATTGATATTCCATCTTCCTTTTGTCAGAATTACAATCAATAAAAAAACAACAAATGAATACTGAGACAGATGTAAACAATGGGAATCCTTATGCTCTGTGCTGAAAAGACTGTAAGTCAGGGTAGCCACCATAGAAGTTAGGATGGATATTTCTCAGAAAATTAAGCAAGGATCTTCTGAGATCCTGATGCGGCACTCTTGGCCGCTTACCCGAAAGATGTTAAGAGGACACATCACAGAGACAGTTGCACTTCAGCGTTTTGTGCAACATGGTTCACAATAGCTATGTTATAAAACTAACCTTGGTGTCCTATGGCAGAGGTGTGGATAAAGAAATTGTTTATAGCCACAAAGTAGAATGATGTCTTGTTGTTTGCAAGAAAATGGATATAACTGCTGATAATTGTGTTGAGTGTTTTAATCAAGTCAGTCACACACACACACCACACACGCACACACACAAACAAATCTCAATCATATATTTCTCAAGCATGTATTTTCTCTAATTCACTTTTATAGATAATTTTTATAGATAATTAATGTCATTTACAAATGTAAGACAAGTAAACTCTCTATGCAAACAGGCAATAGAGGAGTGGCTGGGGGAGAGAAAGAATGTTAGGAGACATGGAGTGATGTGTTCAATATGTTGAAAAATTGAGGTAGAGAAGGTGTAGGGATGGGTAGTTTAGAGTTAGAGAAACATATGAAGATCAGTGCACCACAGCTAACTCCCATTAGGAAGTAATTACCACAAAAGACTCGTGTAGAAACTGAACAGTACAATGAGTTGACTAGTGGGCATCAGCCATTCTATCCCTGGGCACTGCATTGCTATTACACATTGCTGGGCTCTGAAACAGTGTTGGGAGGATGCCCTTGTGTGGGTCAAATACCAGAGGCTATTATCCTTCAAGACTGATCTAGATACCACCTAACTGTGGAATGCTACAAACTGGCAGTGGCAGAGTCGATCATGTGTCAGTCACTATTATAGAAAGATTGTTGTGGAATGGACCCAAGCCATCGGATGACAAGTTGGCTAGATTGGGCAGCACCTGCTCTGAAGGGAACATGAGATTGGGTATAATTAGGACCATAAACCTATTCTTCTTGTCTCAGGGCCCAACCAGCATGGCTTCCAAAGGCTTAGAGAATATTTCATGCAGACAAATTATTGAATCTTGACATCACACAAAGAGTTCTTCTATATTATAAGATGGGAGGTATAAGGTTGTAAAAGGTTCATGGACATCAAAGTTGTGCTCTTAGAATTGATCCAAGGGTCGGCCACTGAGTTCATGTCAGAGACAGTCCCTGCTCCCCTTACTTGGGAACTTTCATGGAGACTGAGCTGCCTATAAGCTTCATCTGAGCAGGAGTTCTAGGTCACCTCCATGCATGCTCCTTGGTTAATTCATCAGTCTCTGCAGGGCCCCCTGAGCCCATGATTACCACCCACTGGCATGGTGGCCTAAATAGGCCACAGAGAAAGAGGATCTAGACAGTCCTGATGAGACCTAATAGGCTAGGGTCTGTTAGTAGGGAATGAGGACCTCCCCTATCAGTGGACTAGAGGAGAGAGGGAGAGAGGGAAGGAGGATGAAACAAGGAGATGAGGAAGGGGACTGAAGTCAGGATACAAAGTGAATAAATTGTAATAAATAATATAATAAAGAAAAAATTAAAAAGGAGAGTTGATCCAAGATGGCATTCATTACCATTAGGGGTAATTTTATTATTATTATTATTATTATTATTATTATTATTATTATTATTATTATTATTATTATCTTCAGGAGTTAATAATAATATGGTTAGATCAAGGTGATACACTAAAGACTTCTTGTGTTTATGCTTAGAAGGCTACTATCTTTCAAGACTGAAATTCATTTTGAGTATCTGTGTGTATTTGTGTGTGTGTGTGTGTGTGTGTGTGTGTGTCTGTGTGTGATGGTATTTTTACTAACCCAGGAAACAAAAGAAAACCAAAAGTCTAGTTTCCACAGAGAACACCTGTATATATGAACGCTCTTCTCCCAGCCAGTGTGAATGTAAGTCTCTTCAGTTCCTGGGAATTGCTCCTAACATTAAGGAGGTGTTTTGGATGGGGTTGTATTTCCCTCCTGGGAGTGGCTAGAAGCCACTGATTGATTTGCTGGAACTATGAAGGACTGAACCTCTGTTCCTTCAATTTAAGATGTTCTGAAGGGCTATTACAGGCCCAGAGTTTACTTCCTCTCCAATCTGTAGCCTGCACCATGTTAAAAAAAAAAAAAGTTTAGGTAGGAAAACCTTTATTGTTTCCAATTGTATTGTTACCAACAAATTTTAAACTATTTACATTGTTTTCAATATATCATATATATCACATAAATACTTTAAATGTATGTATACTTTATATATATGTATATACTGTAAAAATTCTTCACAACATTTTTGCCTCTCCGTTGCAAAGTTGCTTGCAGAAATGCAGCCTAAAACAACGGGTTTTATTATAGTTACATGATTAATCTTTAAACTCAGTATAAGCTTGGCTTTGATGCGTTGGGGATCAAGTTCATAGGGCACTATAAAGGTGTGAAGGGTAACCAAGAGCCTGTGACAAACAGACACTGGCAACTCTTCTCTTATCAAACGGTCCCACCTGGCACCAACAGTCTGAAATATATGTTGGTAACCAATGCATCAGAATAAACAGCCTGACAAACTTCAGCGTGGGTTTATTTATGTGCCATCTCTCTTTATATTTCTAGATGTGATTTTGAAAATAAAACACAGAACAGAGTGAAAGCTGCTTTATCTTTAATATTTAATGTCAAAATATGTCTGCCTGCTTTTCAAAATCAGACCCAGTAATCAATGGAGTGACTGAGTAGAAGAGCATCCGTAATCCCCAAGAAACATATGGTGCCATCCAGTCATTCTCTATCAGATGGAATACACTTTAGGCCAAATAAATTTGAAGCAATTACCTTAGTTCTGACCTTCAATATGAAATTGAGTATGGAAAAAGCCCTGGAAAAAATTAGGAATACATGAAGAAGTATAACTGTGTCTCAACAGAAGAATCTGTAATCTTATTTTACAGGCCCACGGAACCTAAAGGAAAGTATCAAGGCTATTTCTCTTTTTTTTTTTGTAATTTTTAATTTTAATAATTATTCTTTATTACGGTTTATTCACTTTGTATTCCAGCTATGGCCCCCTCCCTCATCTTATGCCAATCCTATCCTCCCTCCCTTTTTTCTCCCTCTGCCCCTCCCTAGTCCACTGATAGGGGAGGACCTCCTCTCCTTCTATCTGACCCTAGCCTATCAAGTCTCATCAGGACTGGCTGCATTGTCTTCCTCTGTGGCCTGGCAAGGCTGCACCCCCCAAGGGGAGGTGATCAGAGAGCCTGCCACTGAATTCATGCCAGAGACAGCCCCTGTTACCCTTACTAGTGATCCCACTTGGATAATGAATCTATGGCCTACATCTGAGTAAGGATTTTATGTTCTCTCCATGCATGGTTCTATCAAGGCTATTTCTTAAAGCTCAAAATAACTTTCATTTAGCAAACAATGTAGAAGGTAATTTTTCATAAGTTTAATATAAGAAAATCTGACAGGAAAATTAAAGGCCACTTGGTATATGTCTCGTTAAAAGATTTAATGAACACAATGGTATTCCATAGGGGTTCTTACAGAACATGTTGGGTTCACGGCAGAAAGGAGTGTTAAGACTCCTTCAGTATTTAAAATTGAAAGGGACACAGGTTTATTCATTCACAGGAGACAGAACCTGGAGGTAGGCTTTGGGGGGTAGATGTCTATTGGCATGAGGCTTGTTCACTCCAGTGCACAAAGCTAAAGTTCAGGACTGCTTCACTGCAAAAAAAAGGTTCCCCAAGTCATCTTGCCAGTGGCGACTGGTCTGAAACTGATACCTAGAGACCAAGGCTGAAACAAAAATATAAGAATGCAATAAAACAGCTATAAGCAATTCATGGGCAGATTTAAGCATCAACAATTTTACATGTAAAGTTTATTGCTGAAAATTAATGTGGGAGCCATGCTTTATTTTCATCTATAGTAAAGTGCCTGGGCTTTGTGATAACGAGAAAGGAGGAAGAAAAGGGAATGACAGTTTGAAGTAAGCAATTCCAAAGCCATGTCAATAATCGGTTGCTGTCAGAGTCGTTTATGGCTGCTGTAAGCTTCTTTACTGCAATTTCCTTGACTTTCCATCATTTTCCTCTAACTTTCTCAGAATATATATAAAATGTTATCTTGTGGGTTACGTATTCCTTTGTGTCTCATTGGCCAGGGTTATACTGCTTAAACGTGCCTAGAAGCAAAGGTGGAACAGTACATCAAATGAAGATCATTCAAAGCCCATTTATTACAAGGGGGAATGGAAGTCTAGACTCAGCTGGGACCACACAAAACTGGGTGGTGTTAACAATGGAGTAGAGTGTTTTTTTTAAAGAACCGTCAATGTATGAAATAAACGACCGTTAGTATTCAAATCAGCTGGTTTGAGGGCTGAATTCCCTCCTCCTTAAAGTTTTCATGCTATGCTGTAACCCTGTATTTGAAAATGCGATGGAGAGACCAACAGTCAGACAATGTGCAGAGAGTTAGAGACCTTGGAACACTCAGTCCTAAAATGGATGTCATCATCTGAATCTCTTTTCAGGTCTCAGAGAGCCGTGCAGAAGAGGAGGAGGAAAGACTGTCAGAAGCAGAGTGGAAGGAGGACATCAAGAAAATAAGGCCCTCTAAACACAGTGGGACCCATGTGCATATGAATGCATTCTGTGGCAACATAATTCTCTGAATTCTCAGGGCCTGCACAGGGGCTGCACCAGATGGGGTCTGGGAGCCAAAAGGAGAAGTGGACACACGTCCCCATCCATAATACAGAAACTATCTCCAATTGATAATAGTTCACATAATTTTTGTCAGGGTATTTTTTAACATTAAAGTTCCTCTGCATATCTACTCTGGTCCAGTTTTGTGTTTTTATGGGAACACTGTGCATGCAAAGATGTGTGTCTTTGTGTCCATATAATTTTCCTATGCTTTTTTTTTATTGGTTCATTTTCTTCTGTTTATTTGTTTTGTCCTTTCCCTATTTGTTCGTGTTTTTTTTTTCTTATTTTGTTTTAGTATTATTCTCTAGATGCTTGTTTGTTTTCTAAGGAGAGGCAGATAGGGTGTGAATTTGGATGGGAGAGGGGAAGACCTCAGGGGAGTTGGTGGAGGGGAACAGTAATCAGAACATACTGTGTGAAAAACATCTACTTCCAGGAAAAAAAAATGTGATTGTATTTTGAGGAGGAAATCTTTAGGGAGGCAAGCAGGGTCACGTGAAGTCATTAGTGTGGGCCCCCATCCAATATGACTAGATGTTAAGGCAAAGACGCAGGTGTATACACAGAGCTGACTGCATCTGCACTGGGAGAGGACAGAAATCCTCAACACAGGAAATGAATCTTGACTTCTTAAAAGAAATCATCTTACTAGGGCACCCACTTGGATACTGTGCTACCATGGGCTACATCTGAGCAGGGGTTCTAGGTTTTATCTATACATGGTCCTTGGTTGGAGATACAGTCTCACAGAAGACACCTGTGCCCAGATATATTTGGTCCTTGTGGAGCTCCTGTCCTCTCCAGGTCATACTAACTCCCCCTTCTTTTATATGATTCCCTGCATTCTGCCCAAGGTTTGGTTATGAGTCTCAGTATCTGCTTTGACACACTGCTAGGTAGAGTCTTTTAGAGGCCCTCTGTGATAGGCTCCTGTCCTATTACTTGTTTTCTCCTACGTCCAATGTCCATCCCATTTGTCTTTCTGAGTGAGAGTTGATCATCTTACCCAGGGTCCTCTTTCTTGTATATCTTCTTTAGGTGTACACATTTCAGTATGTTTATCCTGTCTTATAGGTCTAGTACCCACTTTATAACTCAATGGCAGGCTCTTTGACCTCCCCACACACACGCCCAAGGGAGGAGCAGCCCTGCTAGGCCACAGAAGAGGACTTTGCAGCAAGGCCTGAAGATACCTGATAAGCTAGGGTCAGATTAAAGAGGAGGAGGACCTCTCCCATCAGTGGACTTGGAAAGGGGTAAGGAGAAGATGAGGGAGGAAGGGTGTAATTGGGAGGGAATGAGGGAGCCAGATACAGCTGGGATTCAAAGTTAATAAACTGTAACTAATATTTAAAAAATAAAAATTAAAAAAATTAAATTAAAATTAAAAAAGAAAGAAAAGAAATTATCTTTCTGCACTTTAACCTTGGGTGGCTAACTTCCACCACTGTTAGGAATTTCCATTGTGTGTATTATTCCTCTGTTCCTTTCATGTGGCAAATCTAACAAACTGATGGAGTTGGTGCCTGTTTAAAATCCAACTGTCCCTCTGCTTGCCTTGACCCAATGAAATCTAAAAGAGGCCAAAACACTCACTGCAGAACAGTTAATCTTACTTATTTTCCTCATTTTTCATATGGGATGGTAAATAATGTTCTCTTCCAGTTAGTCTTTGAGCCAGAACATTCGAAATGATTTCATGAAAAAAAATATTCTAATGAGTTCTTCTAACTTTAAATAGCTTAAATTCTAATTGAGGACAGGCCAGAATTTGTTGCTTTCTTGCACAGAAGTGCAGAATACAGGATTAATGCCTCTAAGTGTATCTGTAGCCCGTGGAGTAGGGAATTATTTCAGGATTTGAGCTGGGTTGCCAGGGCTCAGAACAATGGGTTTTGATTCTGTTAGGACTCTAGTTTCCTTATAAATTTTGTTTTTATGCAGTTGTAACCAGAGTGCACCATATATACGGGGTCTGTGTGCAAATCGTAAGTGTTCAGACTGATTAATTTTCTCAAGTGAACACATCCAAACTACTGTCCACACATCCCCATGCAGCTCCCAACAAAGATTTTCCTAAACTCTTCGACCCACATCCAAATATAACATCTCTCCATCCGTGTGGATGTATGTTCACGTGTGTGGATACCCATGGAGTTCAAAGTTGTGAGTTACCTCTGAAGTTGGAGGCATAAACAGTTGCAAACCTCCAAATAGGAGTGCTGACAGCTGAAGAAAGCAGTACATGCTCTTAATCACTGATCTATCTCTCAGCCCTTTTGACTAATGTGTAACGGTCGTCTCTCTTTTATTGTCTTGTAAGATATCTTGGCATGATGTGTGTAAGAATTATTCACCGGTTTATGTTACATTTTCCTGTAGTTACTTCATGTCTTCACTCTTTTTTGTTGTGCTTTTTGAAAGAGAAAAAGTTACTTTACCTGCTTTTAATTTATTTTAATATCCCCCAACTCTTCTCTTTCTCATTAAACATTTTATTTTCACCTACTTCAAAATCATAAAGGTGTTTGCTCCATTTTGCATATTTTACTTTTGCGTTTATATATAGCTGCAATTACATTTGTGCATCCCATGGACAGACAGTAGTTTTCTCATATATGCCGATGATAATATCAAAATTATATCTGTACAGTTTCTGTCCTCAACAACATTAGTTTTGACAGTAGTAGTAAGCAAGAATTTGTGCTGTTTCTCATCCTCTGCAGAGTGAGCATGCTCAGTCTCCTTAGATCTGGCTATCCTGGTAGTTCTGTGTCACACACAGTCTCCAGCAGCAAATACACATAAGCAGCATTAATAGTTTACCACTCATTCCTGTAACTTCCTCACTTTCCCAGCTGCATTCTCCCCAGTTTGGTAGAAGACAGTGCTCTCTTTATTCAGTGATACAACCTTACTAATCCTTATGGAATGCCTCTGTGTATTTTCCTTTAATCTTATACTTGAGCTTGTATGGAGACCAGAATTTTTAAAGCTTGACAAAAATCTATTCATTTGAAATTTTGTGGTTCTAGTTTTGTGGTATCCCCTGAAAAATCTTAGTCTCACACTGATTTTTTGTTTTTCGTATGCTTTGTTTTGCATTTTTGTGGGATATTGACATTCTTCCATGCCAACTTAATACATTACAAATTAAGCTTTGAGGTTTGCTTATTTTTACATAATTATCCATTTCTAAGTCCCTTTGGTTATATTATGTATTGTTTCTACCAAATGACCTTTGAAATTTATTCTTTTCCAAATTTGTTCTTTCAATACTGCTTTCTATTTCCTTCGTAACTTCACAATCACCCTGTCAAATTTTACCAAGGTCAGCTGTGATTTTCATTGATGCTGCTATGAAACTAGAGATTTCCTCAAGTGGGAAATTGGTAACTTTAATACCATTTGTCTTTTTTTTTAACTTTTTTTTTTAGTTAATTACAGCTTATTCACTTTGTATCCCAGCTGTAGCCCCCTCTCTCAACCCCTCCCATTCCTACCCTACCTTCCTCATCTCCTCCCATGCCCTTCCCTCAGTCCATTGATAAGGGAAGTCCTCTTCCCCTTCCATCTGACCCTGTCCTATTAGGTCTCATCAGGACTGGCTGTATTGGCTTTCTGTGTGGCCTGGTAAGGCTGCTCTCACTTTCAGGTGGAGGTTATCAAAGAGCCAGCCACTGAGTTCATGTCAAAGACAAGCCCTGTTCCCCTCACTGAGCTGCCATGGGAAACGTCTGTACAGGGGTTCTTGGTTATCTCCATGCATGGCCCTTGGTTGGAGTATCAGTCTCACAAAAGACCCCTTTGCACAGATTTTTGGTTGTCTTGCTCTCCCTGTGGAGCTCCTCTCCCCTCCAGGTCTTTCTATATCTCTCTTCTTTCATGAAACTCCCTGCACCTAAGACTCTACCCAAAGTTTGGCTATGAGTCTCAACATCTGCTTTGATACCCTCCTGGATAGAGTCTTTCAGAGGCCCTCTCTGGTAGGCTCCTGGCCTCGTTCCGATTTTCTTCCTCTTCCTATGTCCTTCCCATTTGCCTTTCTGAGTGAGGATTGATCATCTTACCAGGGTCCTCCTTCTTGCTTAGTTTCTTTAGTTGTACATATTTTAGTATGTTTTATTGTATATTTTATGTCTAATATCCACTTGTAAGTGAGTATAAACCATGTATGTCTTTCTGCTTCTGGGATACCTTACTCAAGATGATCTTTTCTAGTTCCCACTATGTGCCTGAAAATTTCATGACCTTCTTGTTTTTAACTGCTGAGTAGTTTTCCATTGTGTAAATTTATCACAATTTCTGTTACCATTCCTTAGCTGAGGGACATCTGGGCTGCTTGCAGATAATGGCTATTACGAATAAAGCTGCTACGAGCATGGTTTAGCAAATGTCTTTGTTGTATACTTGAACATATTTTGGATATATGCCTAGGAGTGGTATAGCTGGATCTTGGGGTAATACTATTCCTAATTGCCTGAGAAAGCGCCAGACTGATTTCCAAAGTGGTTGTACAAGTTTACATTCCCACCATCAATGGAGGAGGGTTCCCCTTTCACCACAACCTCTCCAGCATGTGTTGTCACTTGAGTTTTTGATCTTACCATTCTAATGGGTGAAAGGTGAAATCTCAGGGTCGTTTTGAATTGCTTCTCACCGATGACTAAAGGGGTTGAGCATTTCTTTCTTTTTAATTAAATTTTTATTTTTATATATTAATTACAGTTTATTCATTTTGTATCCCAGCTGTAGTGTTGAGCATTTCTTTAAGTGTTTCTCTGCCATTCAATATTTCTTTATTGAGAATTCTCTGTTTAGCTCTGTACTTCATTTTTTAATTGCATTACTTGATTTTTTTTTTTTTTTTTTTTTGCTTTTTTAACTTCTTGAGTTCTGTACAACAACAGATCTTCTGGAGGTAGAAACTGTACTACAAGAGCAATAGTAAAAAAATAAATAAAAATAAAACTTCATAGTACTGCCATAGAAGCAGATTGTTGGATCAATGGAATTGAATAGAATATCCAGAAGTAAACCCACACACCTACAGATACTTGATTTTTGACAGAGAAGCCAAAACCATACAATGGAAAGAAGAAAACAAATAGTGCTGGTCTAACTGGATGTCTACATGTGGAAAAATGCAAATAGATCCAAATTTATCACTTTGCACTAAACTTAACTTCAAGTGGATCAAAGACCTCAACATAAAACCAGACACACTAAATCTGTTAGAAGAAAGAGTGAAAAAGAGCCTTGAACTCATTGGCACAGAAGACAACTTCCTGAACAGAACACCAACAGCACAGGCTCTAAGATCAACAATCAATAAATGGGACCTCATGAAACTGAAAAGCTTCTGTAAAGCAAAGAATACTACCATCACAACAAAACGACAGGCTGCAGACTGAAAAAGGATCTTCACCAACCCTGTGTCTGACTAAGGGCTAATAACCATTTCTATTTTGATACATAAACATAGAAAAAGTCTTCATTTGTTTGCTAGGTAATATGATAATTTTTATAGTGTTTTCTTCCTTCCTTCCTTCCTTCCTTCCTTCCTTCCTTCCTTCCTTCCTTCCTTCCTTTCTTTCTTTCTTTCCTTTGTTTCTTTTTTTGTTTTGTATTTTTGAAACAAGGTTTCTCTGTATAGTCTCGACTGTTCTGGACCTGCTTTGCAGACCAGCTTGGCTTCAAACTCCCAGAGATCTGCCTGCCTCTGCCTTTGTGTGTGCTGAGATTGCAATGTGTTAACATGCCCAGCTTAATAGATTTTGATGTATATTACTCATGCCTTGGATATGGTATAACATGTCCCCAAGGACTTCATGTGTTGAAATTGAATCCCCACTGTGAGAAACTGAGGATATAGCACATAATCAATCGAATATCCTAAAATTTCTCTCATTATGACATTTTCTCACATATATGTATTATATATGCACACATATATGCATGCTATATCTGAATATATAACAATACATAACACATATATAATGTCTTTTCATTGAATTATCTTCCCATTACAACTTTTATTCTCTTCCTGCTCTTGCTGATTTCTCTCTGTTTTCCACTTATCCCCTCTTCTACCTTCTACTTCATTTGCATTGATGATCTATTGGTTTCATTATAGATTATTTAAGATATCATAAGCACCATACTACTGGCTAAACCATTGATGCAAATGTCTCTCCTTCCCCAATGATTATTAACTGACTGCAAATCCTCAAGGAGGGATGGGACTTCATGAGTTCTTCCCAAGTAGCCATCATTATCTTCCTTTAGGTCCTTTGGAGAATGGCTCATACCTCCCTCCCATGAAATGATGTTTATAAACCCAATCTTTCACATATCTTATATCTGTAAGCCCTAGCACCTGTGAAATTAAGAATGTGTCAGTATGCCCTGCTCCAAATACAGTGGTCTCCATCTCTTCACCTCATCCTCCAGATTATACAATCTTCCCAGCCATTCTGTGATGTTTCCTAAGCCTAGGAAGGAAGTAATCACCAATAAGGAAGTAACTACAGAGACTAATAACTGGTCAAAGTATTTTGACAATTCCTCAATGTGAAGGACTTTGACATTAGGAGACTCTGGAGTTACCACTGACCAGTGCAAAAAAGAACTTCTGTAATTAAAGCTGATGATAGAATTTATTTATGAGTATGAACACTGTTAACTAAAGGGTAAATTGATGAAACCATTGTGTTAATTAAAAAAAAAAAAACTAAACAGAGTAGCTTCTTCATTTAAACCAGTTTTATAGTACTAGACGAGGTTTCCCCCTTATGGAGTGAGTCTTAAATCCAATCCAAGACCAGTTGGCTTTTTCCATTACCAATGTACCACCATTGCACTGATGGGCAAATCTTGCCTTTCCAACCAAGCCTTCAGGATCTACAGCTGATTAAGACCTTCAATGTCAATTATTCCACGGCAATCTTTATGGCACCTCTGTCATATTAAGAATTAGCCAGTAGGAAGGAGGCTTCCATCCAGTTGTAGTTTTGATTCCTCTGTTACTAAAATAAAAGTGTGTAGTTTCTTCAGCAGTAGGGAAATACTTTCTGGACAACAGTATCCATGGCAAAGGCCTGTATTATTTTAGGAGTCTCTAAGTCTTCTTTAGCTGATCACTCTATACACAAGTAGCCTGTCCACAGTATTGCTATTTTCATTTAATAACCTCTGGTTTCTGGGAGCAGCTTTATCTGTCTATGTAGGGTACTAAGTCATTCTATAATTTGGCTTAATTTTTGATTAGCATACCCATTATTGGGATGTTGTGGATTTTCATACAGCTTTAGTTTTAGTTAGTACTATCTTAACCCCCTTTTCTTCTCTCCCTAACCCATCCCTTCTTGAACTTTACCACACAATTATTTCTCCTTATACTTTTGTATTACATAGTTTTACTATAGTTCCTTTGAAGCCTAATTTTCTCCGTTAACATGAGCCCCTTTCTAGGCTCTTCATCCTACCCTGACATGCACTAAAATGCATATACATAAAAATTAGCAGCTAGGATCTCTACATGAGACGGCACACACGGTGCTCTTCTTTTGAAATGTTGGTAACTTCACTGAATTTTCAAGGTCCATAATCCTCCTGCAGACTCCATTGTTTCACTTGTCTTCTCAGTTCTATAAATTCTTTGCCAGTGACACATCTTACAAAGGATTAATGTTTAGAACACATAAGGAGCACACACACACACACACACAAAAAAAAAAAACAACTAAACAAAGCCAGCAAAGTCAATTTTAAAATGGACCATGGACTTGGGAGAACTTACACCCGAGGAGACGGTGGCTACCATTATTCTGCTAGCTGGACATAGTATCAAACTGCCTTCTCAGTAAGAATATCCACAGATTAAAGAGGCTCGGGCATTAGAGAAATTTCTTTTTTCCAGTGGATAGAGATTAAACTGAAACTAGGTGCTCTCAAAGTGCAGGGTGTGTCTGGGAATTGCTGAGCTATAAATGGGACACCTATGTCATACCCCCTCTCCCAAAGGCTCAGGAAACATGTAGAAGATTACAAAAGCCAGAGGTCAGGAAGGACTGCTGTCAAACAGCCTCTCCTGGGCATGGTAGGACTATAGCACTCACGATTGACCCCATAGTTATAGATGCCTCTGTAAGACCTGCATGAATCAAAGCAGCCAACATTCCAGTATGGGCATAAGGTCCTGCCCATACCTAACTAATTCTTGGCCACCGATGGCTAGTAGTGGAAGGACAGTAGTTTTTCCTCAGGGGTGTGGCTTCTGGTAGGTTTCTGATGCTCTAAGGGATGGTCCTATACTCATGGTACTATGCTCAGGGTCAGTGATTACTGGACTCTGTGGGCATTTGAAAATAAAGGGAAGACATGGACTTGGAAGGGGATAGGAAGGTTGATTAGAGAACTTGGGGAGGTAAATATAAAATTATTTTGTATGCTGGTATGAAATTCTCAACAAAGTTAAATGCACTTTAAAACGTGTATGTACTTATAAAATTATCTTTAATTATATGGGAAACTTTATCTTAAGATAACACAACTTGACAGAGTCTTAAGTCACACTCATTGGGAAGCTGATGGAATCTCAGATGAGGTGATTTTTTATTTACATCTTTTATTTATCTTGGGATAACAAGTAAAGGGTGGTTTGGTAATTGTCTCAGAATCTACGTGGTGACACCCCCTTGCCTTTGGCTGCTTCTGTTTTTCTGCCTTTGCAGTGGTTAGTAAACAGCCCTTGTATTCATTAATCACAGATTTGTTTCCTCTGCTCTTTTCTTCCTTTGATTCCGAGTTACCTAGCTTTCCCACTTCTGAATTCTCTTCTATTTCCTCCCTGAGTCCTTGCTTATTTTTGTGACCAATTGAATTGTCAGATTGTTTGGCTTTTGCTTGTTTGTTCTTTATTTTATTTTTGGTTGAGCGTCAATGTGTTTCTGTTGCTTTCAGATATTTATTACCGCATTTTCCTGTAAATTAAAGTATATAGTATTTGATCTTTCGTTGGCATGCTACAGGCATGAGTAATAGGTTTCATTTTCCTTCCTTATTGATTTGTTTGTGTCATTAGAGGATGTATGGAGTGATTAAAACATATGTGTCTGTTTATTTATCTGGTTATTTTGTACTATTTAAACATAGAATTACAAATACAGAATTCTTGAATATCCAAAAGTGAATGGAAAACAGAAGCCATTATCTTCCAGCTATATTACGGAGGGGATAACAAAAGGATTTCTGATTGATGGCAATGTTGGCAAGAATATCCACATCCTGTTTAGTCTTTGTAGTCAATCAATGTAATAATAAAGTAGTTACAAATGCATGCCATGTTTTCATTGCTGAACAAGACACTTTTGGAAATGAGCAGCATAAAACATGAATCTTCCTTGAAGAAAATTAGAGATAAAATTGAAATAAGTTGTTCATTCAAATTAACGCTAATACCCGTTAATCACACAAAATTTTAAGAGGTAATATGACTATTACTCAAATAGGAAACTTTAGAAAGAATCTTTGAACTGACTCAAATGTGCCATAAGGAGAGAAGTGGAATGTTTTCTAAGACCATGGCTATAGTTGGGTCTCTGTCATTTCTTAGGTTGTTCAAAATTACATACCAAATAATTTACTAATTGCTTGTTCAGGTACTTGTGCCGTAACATTGTACGGATTTCCATGTGTGAGTTCACCCCTCTGTGCCCAGTACCTGTTCCAACTCCAGGTTTTAGCAGCTTTTCACAGAAAGTAGATATTATACTGTTCTCCCCAAAGCCTTTGTCTCTTTACTCGAGTATTTTTCAATTCCTCAGCACAGAAAATAGCACAGGTATCTTCTCCAAGGCAAAGTGAGTGTGTAAACGTAAGTTCACAGTCGCATGTCATTGCTGAGTACTCCTACTTCTGTTCTTAGAAAGAGATTTCTTTTTCCTAAATAACTTCAGGTATACATTGCTCAAGTATACCTTTCTTCTCATAGGCATAAAGCCCACTTAATTTTAGCCAACAATATATGACATAGGGGATAAATACTAAGCATCACCAACTTATTACAGCTCGAGTTGGCCAATCAAGATGGTTTATGCTTAGAGGATTCGGAGGGCTGTTTTTGTTTTTGTTTTGTTTTGCTTTGTTTTTTGAAAATTGTTTGCCTCTTGTTCTTGTAGCCTTTGCTTATTGTGGGGTTATTGGATGAGTGGCCAGTAAAGGAAGTTAGAAGAAACTAGCAGCTAATTTTGAGCTCCCAAACACTTTGAACCTGTCTTGGGCTCTCCAGTTAAGTCTTAAGCAACTGTCACCCACTGGGTTTGATATCTGCTCTTCCTAGTACAGTCCCCTTGATCAGGGTGAATCCTGCTCTCTCTGCTGCAGTGCTGTCTTGCTTTGCCTTCAATTACCTTTTCTCTGCCTTCTTCTCTAATCCCAAATTGATTCTCTAGTATTATAGGCTGGGAAGGTCACCATACTTTCTTCTTTCCTTCTGTAAAGGAGAAACAACATCCATTTCAGACCACAGGTCTGGATGTCCAAAATGATGCTTTCTACAGTTGGAACCTTTATAAGGAAGACTGAAAATTACAGACTCACTTCAAACCCACCTTCTCCCTTTGGTCTGAGGATCTCTCCCCTCCCTTCTACTTTCAGACAGGTAGTTGGATGTCTTACAGGAACACTCAGGACACAAAAGGAAAGGTGTCAAGAGGTTCAGGTAGAAGCTTCATGGCTCATGGCATCCTCCAAATTCCAGACAGTCACCTCTGCTTTGATCCCATCGGTTATTAAGTCCCTAAAGCCTGTCCAGTCAAGAGAGATGGTTAGACTCTGCTCCTTATCCATCAGTTAGTTATTTCATTTTAAGCAAGTCCTTAAAGGGTTAAATTGATGTTTGCAGCATAGGATAGAAAAAAAAAAACAAAACCCTCCAGCTAAAGCTGAAAGGGGCTCAGCTGTGAATAGAGGAAGCAGAAAAGCTACAGGAAACATCATTTTTGAGGAAATGTATAGGCTTGCAAGGGATGACCTGGGGTTTTAAACTGCCAACAGAGTTCCAGGAATCATGGTCCTTAGGATTTTATTTGTGTGTGTGTGTGTGTGTGTGTGTGTGTGTGTGTGTGTGTGTGTGT
>NW_026585504.1:12555245-12625007 GCF_907164565.1 Psammomys obesus
TGTGTGTGTGTGTGTGTGTGTGTGTGTGTGTGTGTGTGTGTGTGTGTGTTACACATGAATGTGTTTACATGGGTATACGGTCTGCCCTCACCTGTGCATGTGGAGGTCAGAGGTCACCTTCAGGCATCCTTCTCTATCACACCCCACCTTACTTTCTCTTACTAAACCTGGAGTTCACTGCTTCAGTTGGAAGGGCTGCCTGTGTTCCCCTAATACTGCCTGTGCCTACTTCCCAGCAGTGGTGGGAGGTATGCCTCTATGCTTGGCTTTTGTGTGGATATTGGGCATTTGCCGTCATGTCTTCATGCTCACACAGGAAGCATTTTACCCATGAACCATCTCCTCAGCCCCTCTTGTCCTTTAGGAATCTTTTTTAATTAAATTTTTATTTTTTATATTAATTACAGTTCATTCACTTTGTATCCCAGCTGTAGTCCCCTCCCTCCTCCCCTCCCAATCCCACTTTCCTCCTCCTATGCCGCTCTCCAAATCCATGGATGGGGGGACTTCCCTTTTCATCCAACCCTAGCTTATCTGGTCTCATCAGAACTGGCTGCATTGTCCTTCTCTGTGGCATGACAAGGCTGTTCCCCCGGCTCAGGGGAGGTGGTCAGAGAGCCAGCCACTGAGTTCATGTCAGAGACAGTCCCTCTTTTCCTTACTAGGGAATTCACTTAGATATTGAGCTGCCATGGGCTACATCTGAGCAGGGGTTCTAGGTTATCTCCATGAATGGTCCTGAATTGGAGTATCAGTCTCAGAAGAGACTCCTGTGCCAAGATATTTTGGTTCTGTTGCTCTCCTTGTGGAGCTCCTGTCCTCTCCAGGTCTTACTATCTCTCCTTTCCTAAAGTTCCCTGCACTCTGCCCAAAGTTTGTTTATGAGTCTCAGTTTCTGCTTTGATACAATGCTAGGTGGAGTCTTTCAGAGGCCGTTCGTGGTAGGCTCCTGTCCTGTTTCCTGTTTTCTCCTTCTCCCAATGCCCATCCCGTTTGACTTTCTGAGTGAGGACTGATCATCTTACCCAACGTCCACTTCTAGCTCACTTTCTTTAGGTGTACAAATTTTTGTAGGTTTGTTCTATATTATATGTCTAGTATCCACTTATAAGTGAGTATATGCCATGTTTGTCTTCCTGTTTCTGGGATACCTCACTCAGGATGATCTTTTCTAGTTCCCACCATTCGTCTGCCAATTTCATGATTTCCTTGTTTTTAATTGCTGAGTAATATCCCATTGTGTAGATGTACCACAATTTCTGTATCCATTCCTCAATTGAGGGACATATGGGTTGTTTCCAGGTTCTGGCTATTATGAGTAAATGTGCTACGAATGTGGCTGAACAAATGTTTTTGTTTTTATTTTTGTTTTTGTGTACTTGAGCCTCTTTTGGGTATATGCCTAGAAGTGCCATAGCTGAATCTTGAGGAAGCACTCTTCCTAATTGTCTGAGAAAGCACCAGATTGATTTCCAAATTGGTTGTACAAGTTTACATTCCCACAGCAATGGAGGAGGGTTCCCCTTTCTCCACATTCTCTCCAGAATGTATTGTCACTTTAGTTTTTGATCTTGGCCATTCTGATGGGTGTAAGGTGAAATCTCAGGGTCGTTTTGATTTGCATCTCCCTGATGACTAAGGACATTGAGCATTTCTTTAAGTGTTTCTCTGCCATTCTATATTCCTCTATCGAGAATTCTCTGTTTAGCTCTGTTCCCCATTTTTTAAAATTGGATTACTTAATTTGTTGCTTTTTAACTTCTTTAGTTCTTTATATAAGAATATTTGGTTACTAATATCTGGATATTTGGTTTTTCAGGAATCTTAAAGTTAACTCTGAACTAACACTAGTGAAATTGATCATAGAGCACACAAGTGTCTGCACTAGACCTTTCAAGTCTATAACAGTATGGCTGGCAGCGATTGTGGGCCTCTGTCCACATCCATCAATCCCATTGGTTCTAGGAATCCCTACTCTGCTCCCGAAGTGCTGAAAGGTATCTCAACATGGAACTCACTTGCCACGCTTTAATTTATTTTTTCTACTCAGGAATTCTTTGTGATGGATTGCCAGCTCTCTCGCCCTCCTTTTTGTTATCTCAGGTTGTTTATTCTCTTCATTATAGAGGGCCTTGATACATTTGAGAGAAAAAATTCTAGGATATAAAAACTATTTTACTTGTTAGGTTTTCATTGTCTTTTCTCACTGGTGTTAATTATGTTGTCCATCCAAATAAAAAATGTCTGTCCACCATCTGAGAAACTGTTTCTAGAGTAGTTGTGTCAGGGACTACTTTCAGCCTTCTCTTCAGCCTGCCTGTGAGAATGGCAATGGTCTAAGAGACTCTAATTAACACAAAGATAGGAAGTCATATGATATTAACATAAAATAAGCATAATGATCTCCTCAGAATGAATACAATACCCTAAACTTCACTGAGTTATTTTTTGATCTAATATGTAAAACAATACTAATTTAATCACTTTGATGGAAGGATTCCAGGGCCCATTCCTTCATTAGATTTTAAAATATTCTCTGCAACAATAGATTTTACTCTGCCTGAGGAATCAAACACTAATTACTATTTTCCCAATAGTAAGTAAATATTTTTAAATCAATGCTCAAAATATTTTTAAAAAGTAATTATATCGATCTTTTATAATGTTTTCATTACAAATATTTTCTTTTAAGTTCCATTATTTCTTCAAGGCATTGGCTTTAATACATCTTGTTTTAATGGTTTCTCACGTGATACATGCCACTGGCTTATATTAACATTCTGTCATCAGTGAAATAAACAGGTTCTTCTTAGCATAGTTCAGTTTATTATTGTTAAAATCACGTCCATGCATTCATTTTTTTAGAGTTTAAAATTAGGTACTTTTCCATACCCCCAAAGCAAAGGAAATGGAAGTTTGCAAAGCATCAACAGTCCATAATCTATCATAAGGGAACTCATTCCATAGGGTGTCTGTGTGTCCTTTTGCTGACACGAACACAATGCAGGAAACATGCTCACTGCCCTTCACTCCTTTTCTTTTCTTTTAAATTCATTTGTTCATTTTACATCCCAATCATAGCCTTATCCCTCCTTTTCTCCAGGTCCCACCCTCCCTCCCTGTTTACCCTACCCCCCCTCCTCCTCTCCTCAGGTGAGCTCCCCCCTACTCACCCACCTCAGCATATCAAGTCACATCAGGACAGAGCATACCCCCTTCCCATACTAGCATCTGCAATGTACACAGTTTTTGGCGTGGCTTTGAATGTACTTCCAAAGATTATTCATTGAGAGACAAAGATCTCACTCTGAGTGTGGGTAATACCACCATAGGCTGAGGCCAGATAGAATCAAAAGGAAACACACACACACACACACACACACACACACAAGCAAAGACAACAGCACAGTATTGTTTTTCCTTCTCCTTCATGCGGTGAAATGATGTGTTCTGACACACCATCTCACCGTGATGGACAGAGCCCTCTGAAATCAAGAGTCAAATGTATCTGTCCTACTTTAATGTGTCTTTGTGAAGTGAATTCTTCCCATCAACCAAAAGCTAACTGTTACACACACTTTTACCCTGAGATTACCTATATCTTCTCTAAGCATGATAACATTTTTTGCTTATGAAAATAGAAATAGGATGACAGGCTACATATAAATAAGACAAAACCGTCTTCCAAAGCCATCTTAAAGTTAGGAATCTTGTGACTGGCCAGTTAAATAACTGAAAGCAACATCAAAGGATAGCCTTGGGGAGATCCTCTGCTTGGACAAAGCAGCAACTTGGCAAATAAGATCCTCACACCCTTCCTCTTCACCATCACTACGATAACAATAAGATAGTTTCTGACTGCTGAGAAATAATAACTCACAACTCTTGTGTTCAAAATGGAAGGGCAAAAGAATCGTGAAGAGAAGTGTGAAGTGGCAATGTGTTTCAACAACTCACCTGGCTAATTATACTTTATGCCCCTCCTCCACCCATGCTGTGGCTGTCGCTGATTAATCATCCCCGATAACGTATTTCTATAAGAAAGGTGATTAATTACAACTCACAATGACAGACTCAGTGGTGGCCGTCTCTCTGCTGGGCGTTTCTGTGCCAGCTTGTGTCTGGGATTCTTCCTGACATCTGTCAGCCATGCAGGGACTTTAGGTAATATAAAAGACAGTTTCTACATAAAATGCACAGTCTTTTAAAACATGTCTTGCAAGCACTCCGATTTTCTCTGACTTTTATGTTTCCTCTGGTGTCCTGTTCCTGCATGCCTGGAATAGGACATGTTCAGGGGTATGAAATATGCTGTCTGACAATGTGATCGAGTCAAAAACCTGCCTCACAACTATGGTACAAGCAGTATTTTGTCAAAGCTGATGAGTTAATTTCTCTGATTTTTTTTTCTTTAAAAAAGCAAACAAACAAACAAACAAACAAAAAACAATGGCAGTATCCTAAAAAACAATCAGAAAAACTTTTCTATTTCAAAGATTCTAATAAATGTTGAGTACATTTTTGAGGTAGAAACTGAAAAAAAAATCCCCCTGAAAACATTAGATGAATTATAAATTCACATTATTAAAGGGGAGTGTGTAGTATGAAGAGCTATATATGCACCTATGTTTGTGTACTACATATACACGTCTGTTCATGCAATGCTTATTCTATTTATTTTTATTCATAATTACATCCTATTGCAGCCCCATCCTTACTTGCTACCCAGTCCTACCCTCCCTCTCACAGCCCTTTCCCCTCCCTGATTCCTCAGAAAAAGGGGATCCTCCTTCTTCCATCTACCCCAGCTCATTAAGTCACTTCAGGACTGAGCATGGTGTCCTTTTCCCCTGTGGCCTGGCAAGAGAGACCCTCCGGGGAGAAGTCATCAAGAAGCTGGCCTGAAAGAAAGTCTGTGTTATATGCAGTCCCTGTTTCCTTTAGTAGAGGACCCACATAACTTCTGAGCTTCCCATTGGCTACATCTTTGTGGGGGGCCTCGGTCCAGTCCATGCATGGCCCTGATGCTTCAGGCTCAGCAAACCCTTCTGCGTCCTGGTTCCTTGGCTCTATTGGTCTTCTTGTAGAGCTCCTGTCATCTCCAGGTCCTTTTCTCTTTCCTCTCACTTTTCCAGGAGACTCCCTACACATCAACCAATGTTTAATTGTGAGTTTCAGCATCTTTTTTGAGGCTCTGCTGGGTGGAGCCTCTCAGAGGTCAATTCTGATAAGCTCCTATCTGCAAGCATAGCAGAGTATCTTTCATAATGACAGGGGTTCAGACTCTCTGATAAGGTGAATCTTTGGTTGGGCCAGGTATTGGCTGGATAGTCCCTCAATCTCTGCTCTATCTTTCTTCCTGCACATCTTGTAGGCAGGGCGATTTCTGAGTTGAAGTTTTTGTGGGTGTGTTGGTGTTTCCTGCCCTTTAGTAGAAGACTAATCTAGCTAGAGGCTGTCCTCTTCAGTTTCTATGGTCTCTAATGCTAGGAGTCTCTGCTTGAGTCCCCCTCATATCTTTCCAGGAGCCTGCCCTGACTCAGGTCTCCAGCTTCTCACAAAGATGCCTCTGCCCACAATTTCTCTTTTCTCTACTGGCCCTCTGTCCACACTCTCCAGCTCTCCCCAGGCCGGATATCCACCTTTCTATCTCTTTGTAGTGCCTCTTCTGCCTTGTTTCTCCTCTTCAGCCTCTACATCTGTCTATCATATTTCCCCTTTCAAGTGATATTTAAGCATCCTCTCTTGGATCTTCCTTGTTACTTATCTTCTTTGTTCCTTGTAGTATGTTTATCCTGTGCTATCTGGCTAAAATCCACTTATCAGTGAGTACATACCATGTGTGTCTTTTTAAGTCTGGGTTACCTAACTCAGGATGATCTTTTCTAGTTCCATCCATTTTTCTACAAATTTCATGATGTCCTTGTTTTTTGTAGCTGCATAGTATTCCATTGTGTTCGTAAATGTGCAACAGTTTCAACTCACAGACATCTGGGTTGTTTCCAGACCCCAGCTATTACAAATAAACCTGCTGTGAAGATAGTTGAGCAAATGTCCTTGTTGTATGGTGGTGGGTCTTTTGGGTATATACCCAGAAGTGTTATAGCTAGGTCTTGAGGTATAGCTGTTCCCAATTTTCTATAAAGTGCCAGATTGATTTCCAAAGTGATTGTTTGCACTCCCACCAGCAATGGAGGACTGGTTGACCTATCTCTACACCCTCCCCAGAACCTGCTGTTGCTGATCTTAGCTATTCTGACCAGTGTGAGATGGAATCTCAGAGTCATTTTGATTTGCATTTTTCTGATGTCTAAGGTTGTTGAGCATTTATTTAAGTGAATCTTGGCCATTCAAGATTCCTCTGTTGAGAATTCTGTTTAATTCTGTGCCCATTTTTTTAATTGAGTTATTATGTGTGTCGGCATTTGATTTCTTGAGTTTATTATATAATTTGGATATTATCCCTTTGTCAGATGTATGATTGGTGAAGATCTTTTCCGAATCTGTAAACTGCCATTTTGTTCTACTGGCAGGATCCTTTGCCTTACAGAAGGATGTAACTCTAACCAAGCAAGTCAAAGAACTATATGACAAAAAAATTCATGTCTCTGAGAAAAGAAATTGAAAAAGATATCAGAAGATGGAAAGATCTCCCATCTTGTGGATCAGTAGGATTAACATAGTAAAAATGGCCATCCTACAAAAAAAAAGCAATCTACAGATTCAAGAAATTCCCATCAACGTAGCAACACAGTTCTTTACAGACCTGAAAAGAACAACTCTAATCTTCATATGCATATTTTTTCTGTTTAAAAATTGCATTAAATAATCAAAACCAGTTCCCCCCCGCAAAGGAAATTATCTGACTCTGTTCAAAAATCCTTAAAAGTTCCAAGCCAGTGGCAGCTGACCACCAGGCCAAAGGCAGTGAGGGAGTGACTGTGTACAGGCTGATGCTCTAGAACACATAGGAAGTGTAAGCACAGTGGCTAACATAGCGACACAGAAATTCTGCACACGTGGAAAAAAAAGATTACTCCCTGCTAGAGCTTCCCAGGAAGTAGTGGGAGCATGCCGGCAATAATGCTGGTCATGTAACTCCAGTCAGCAGGCTGTTTGCTTTATCAGATTTCATCTCCAAATCAAACTCCAATTTCAACAAACGGTAAAAACACTTATGACCAGCACATCCCGTTTCCCCTCAAAATATCACCTCTGGAGTCGATTCCAAGAATTTAATTGCATGAGACAAACAGCAACTGTTGCTTTGGTGAAATACTTTTTTTTTTTTTTTTTTTTTTTACCCCTTGTCCCATTCAGAGATTGACACATCACAACACTGGCAAAATGAGGAATCTCATAAAGCAGTAGTTCCTTTCCATCACAGGGTGGCTGAGAGATGCAATTAATAAAAGCAGAGAGGCACAACAGCTGAGCAGCACCCAAAGTAATAACTACCTTTATGAATATCAGACGTGGTTCTCAGGGCATCATGAGGCAGGTTTTCACTCTATTGATTACATTGTCAGACAGCATATTTCATATCCCTGAACATGTCCTATTGCAGGCATGCAGGAATAGGACACCAGAGGTAACATAAAAGTCGGAGAAAATCGGAATGCTTGCAAGCCCACATTTCTTACAACAATAAAGCTGGTATAGCTTGGAAAGTCAGACCAGGAATGAGAGGAAAAGCATCCATATTTGAACAAGTGCCAAGTATGGACAATGTTGCCTGAAACCCAAGTCAGGTGAAGGTACTGAGTTTCCTGAGAATTACTGGACATGTGCCTACTTCTCATTCTTTTGTACATTGGCAAACACGTGTGTCGTCTCCTTAGGCACACACTTATGATAATAGTATGCTTTCCAGAGTGCTCACGAGCTATCCATCCTCTGTGATGTGCTGAAATGGTCTGTCATCCTTCATTTTCGATCCCAGGTAAGAAGTCTAACCTGGCTTCAACTCCATCTACCTCCTCCTGAGGAAGGTAGAGTGACTGTGAAGCTTTGACTCCAGTGACCATTATCTACTTCCCATGTGACTGCAGGCCCTGCCACACAAGAAAAACCTGTAGAAAACAGTGAGCTCTTCACAGACTTCTGAACATTGGCAGTGTGACTCTTCTGACTGTAAAAAGCTCAAAAGTAGCACTATTCTTAGATGAGCCAAAACGATGTCTGACATCTTATTTGTGCATCAACACCGACAAACTGAAATCCAAACACAATTCACTTGGTTCACAACTTGAAACATTAAGGTCACAAAGATCCAAATGTCCACATAAAAGAGATAACACCTGATACCATATAAAGAAATACTGTCAATAGCCTAACTCCAGATGAGTATGTCCTATCACAAAACTACCAACAGTATGAATAGCCAAGGCACTGTCTCCTGCAATAATTAATATTCCCATCACAATGCTTCCTGAGAAAAGGAACTTAACTGTTGCACAAAATAATGTGTTCAAAAAAGAGATTATAAATATGTTTAAGGAACTGAAAGAGGATATGAGTAAATGCCAAAATAAAGACCTTAAAATACAAGCAGTTGAATGAAATAATGAAAACAATTTAAGGTATTAAAATACAGTTTCACAAAGAGGATCTCTGAACGTATGACAAACTGAAATAAAAAATCAAATTGAAAAATGCAGCAAGTCTAGTAAAAAGCTCAGAGGAAATCCTCATCAATAGATTGCATTAAATAGAATAGTCTTTAATATGGGATGGAGTAACTGGAGAACTCAGGCAAATAAAATAGTAAATGGAAAAATCAACCTAGGAACAGAACACACAGGAAATCTGGGACACTATAGAAAGTTCAAACCTATAAATAATAAGTACCAAAGGAAGATAAGAGACTCATGTCAAAAGCACAGAAAATAATTCAAATAATCATTAGATAAAACATCCCTAATCTAAGGAAAGTGATGTCTGTCAGGTTCAAGGGCATACCCAATACCAAAAAGACAAGACCAGAAACTCACCTAATAATCAAAATATTAAGAACTCCTTAAAAAGGATATTGAAATCCCCAAAGTGAAGGACAAAGTCACAGATAGACTTTGTTAGAGACAAGTTCATCAGAATAATACTTGACTTTTCTTTTTTTTTAATATGGTAGTTTTTTGTGTTAATTTTATTTTAGTTTTTTCTTTATTAATTACATTTTATTCACTTTGTATCCCCCCTATGGTTCCCTCTCTCCTCCCATCCCAATCCCTCCCTTCCTCCACCTTCTGTGTGCATGCCCCTCCCCAAGCCCACTGAGAGGGGAGGTCTTCTTTTCCTTCCTTCTGATCCTAGTCAATTAGGTCTCATCAGGAGTGGCTGCATTGTCTTCTTCTGTGGCCTGGTAATGCTGCTTACCCCTCAGAGGGAGGTAATTAAAGATCAGGCCAATCAGTTTATGTCAGAGACAGACCTTCTTCCTATTACAATGGAACCCATTTGGATACTGAACTGCCATGGGCTACATCTGTGCAGGGGTCTTAGGTTATCTCCATGCACAGTCCTTGGTTGGAGTATCAGTCTCAGGAAAGACCCCTGTGCTCAGCTACTCATATATACATATAATATAGGATAAACCTACTAAAATCTGTACACCTAAGAAACTAATCAAGAGGGAGGACTCTTGCTAAAAAGCTCAATTCCTATCCAGAAAGGCAAAGGGAATGGACAACAGAAGAAGGAGAAATGAGGAAACAAGTCAGGAGCCTGACACAGAGGACCTCTGAAAGGCTCTGCCCTGCAGACTATCAATGCAGATGCTGAGACTTATGGGCAACCTTTGGGAAGAGTGCAGGGAATCTTATGAAAGAAGTAGGAAACAGTAAGATATGAAGAGGACAGGAACTCCACGAGGAGAGCAACAGAACCAAAAAATCTGAGCACAGGGGTCTTTCCTGAGACTGATACTCCAAACAAGGAATACTTGACTTTTCAATGGAGACTTTGAAAGCCCAAAGGGTCTAGAATAATGTTCTACAACTTCTGAAATACCACAGATGCCAGCTCTGACAATTTTACCCAGAAAAACTATCAGTTGAAATAAAAAGAGAGAGAACAACTTTCTGTGGTAAAAAGAGTTTTTGTGACCAATTTAAGCCAGATACCCAGACTGTACTAGAAAGAATACTTAGGTGTGAAGAGAAGGTTAAACATACCCAAGAAGACACACAGAGGAAAGGAATAATTCTAAACACTGACTCCAAAGAGGTATAAAACCTGCATCACAAAATCAATAAAAGGACAGGAATTAATACATATCGCTCAGTAATAACTGAATATTGATAATCTCAGATCACTAATAAAGAAGCACAGACTAATAGATAAAACCAGAAAACAGGATCTGTATTTTTCCTGAAAAAACAAACAAACAAACAAAATACCTTAAACCAACAATAAGGGACCAGTTTAGTGTAAAGTAATAAAAAAGTATATCAAGCAAATAAAAACTAAGGAACAAGCAGAGATTATGTAGAGATTCTAATATCTGGTAAAATAGATTTCAAACCAAAATTGATCAGAAGAGGTAAGGAGGATCACTTTATTCTCATCAAAGGAAAAAAAAAATGCAACAAAAGTATATTCTTTTCCTGAACATATATGCACCAAACACAGGGACACCCAATTTCATAAGATAAACATTACTAGTTTAAAACAACACATCAATAATGGGTGATTTCAATACCCAACTCTCACCAATAGATTATCAGGAAAAAAAATTAAATAGACAAATTCTGAAGTTAAATATTATCATAGGTAAAATGGACCTAATATAGCTACAGACCATTCCAACTTAACATTAAAGAATATACACTCTCCTTGGTAGCTTGTGGACTTTCTTGAAAATAGCGTATTAGGATGCACAGCAAATCTCAATATATGGGAAAATTTAGGTCAGACAAGGAATTATATCTGACCACAAAGAAGTAAAGCTAGATATCAATAGCAATGGAAACTAAAGATAGTACATGAGCTTATGGAAATTGAACAAAATACAGAAAATTGATTTGAAGGAGAAATCAAATAAGAAATTTAAAGCTTCCTACAATGGATGAAAATGAACATACTAAAATCTATAGTACACAATTAACCTTTTGTGAATGTAACCTTTCAAAAAAATTATAGCACTAAGTGCCTATATTTTTAAAAAAACTATCTTAAGTCAGTCAGTGGTGGCTCACTCACACTTTTAATCCCAGAATTAAGGAGTCAGAGGCAGGCAGATCTCTGTGAGTTTGAAGCCAGCCTGGTCTACAGAATAAGTTCCAGGATAGCCAGAGCTAAAGAGAGAAACCTAATCTCAAAAATAATTTTTTTGAGATATGCCATGTTAACAACTTAATGATGCGCATGAAGGCCTGGCAAAGATACAAACAAACAACATCCCAAAACAATAGTAGCAAAGTATATTAGAGCTAAAATTAATGAAATATAAATGAAAAAAAAAATATGTTCTTTTTTTAAAAAGTCATCCTCGAGTCCAAGATGGTGGTGACCAGCCTGCACTACATCTGAGGGACAGAGGATCCAACACTCTGAAACTGGTGAGTGGAGGGGCAGCCGAAGCCAGAATGAGCTGGAACAGTTTGGATCCAGGTCACCCGTGGCCATCTCTGGGGACTGAAAGTTTTCGAATATTCAATGGCCTTGCACTTCCCCTTGCACAAACACAGGCCTCCCTGCTTGGCTGAAGAAGCACAGGTTGCCTCAAGCTGGAGCTTCTGTGCTCAGTGACTGAGACAACAGAAGCTGCTTCAGTAAGGACCTCCCAGGTGGATGACTGTGGCAGGCTGCTGACTGGGCCTCCCAGGTTTGTGACTGCAGCAGGCAGCTGTACTGGCCTCCCAGGCATTGGCTACAGCAAGAGGCTGATTGGGTCTCCTAGGTCGATGACTGTGGCAGGCGGCTGTACCGGCTTCCCAGGTCAGCAGCTGTGACTAGTCCAAGAGGGAGCCTCCATGCTCTGTGACTGAAACAGCAGAAGTGACTGTCCCAAGTATGGGTCTCCCTGCCCTGAGGGCAAATAGTGGATACCACTCAGCTGATGGATCTCCTACATTCTCATTTGTCCCTGTGGCCCAAATCTGAGAGTGCAGGACAGGGGACAACTGGTGCTTTCAGATTAGGCCAACTAGCTAGTGAGGGCACCTTCAAGTGAGTACCTGCAGAGCCCTGGATCCAGGGTCCCTCTACACTAGCAGCCAGACATCAGATCCCACACCCCCACTGCGGGCTACATAGGGATCCTTGGGACAACAGTCTCAACATTGAAGTCCTTGTTCTGTGAGTCCAACAGTGAAATCCAGGCAAACAATTCCTGGAGCCTAGGCAGGTCTGAATACCAGGAGGACAGTAAGGCAGGACTGTCGACCACTGAGGTATTCAGGGCACGTGCACATGGGCATTGCACCTGCAAACAGCACCAGCACCCCTCCTGTGCTTATGCCACATCCTTCCAGGCATCTACATGCTCTAGCACTCTGTCCCTCAAGGCACACTTCCATGCACACACCCACACTTGCACACATGTGCCCACAAGCTTCCTCCCTTAGCTATGGCTGAAATACCAACATCCACTCTTGAGCTGGTGGACCTCTTTCATCTTCCTGAAGAATACTCCAGACACCAGAGAGAGACGGATCCAGTCTGAAGTACAGACCACAGGAATAGTGAAGGATACTGATAAGCAGATGGCAAGAGGTCAGCATAAGAACACATCCATGAAAAATCAGGACATCATGGCTTCACCAGCAATCCCCAAAATCAATGTATATTTTTTCAAATTCTTTATTAATTACACTTCATTCACTTTGTATCCCCCCTGTAGTTCCCTCCTTCCTCCCCTCCCAAATCCCTGCGTTCCTTCCCTTTCTGTACGCATGCCCCTCCCAAATGGATATTTTAACTCATTGGAAACACAGGAAAATGATTTCAAAGATGTGATTTTCCAGTTATTAGAGGCATATAAAGAGGAAATAAATGAAACTCTCAAAGAAACACAGGCGAATATAGCCACACAAACAGAGGCACATAAAGTGGAAACGGATAAAAAATTAGAGGCCATCATGAAAAGACAGGAATTCACATTCAAACAGATGAAGGAAATGTTGCAAGACATGAAAACAGAATTAGAATCAATAAATAAAATACAAACAGAGAAAGCCCTGAAGCTGGAGAACTTAGAAAAAAGATTAGGAAATACAAAGATAAGCATCACCAATAGAATACAAGAGATGGAAGAGAGAATCTTAGGTGCTGAAGATACACCTGCAGAAACTGATACTTCTCTCAAGAAAAAATAAAATTGAAAAGTTCCAATCACAAAATGGAAGAAATCAAGGACACCATGAAAAGATGAGCTCTAAAAATAATAGGAATAGACGAAAAAGGATATTCCAGGCTTCAAGGTCCAGAAAATGTTTTTAAGAAAATCACAGAAGAAAATTTTCCCAATTTAAAGAAAGAGATGTCCATTAACAAACAAGAGGCCTGCAGAACACTAAATAGACTAGACCAGAAGAGAAACTCCTCATGTTACATGATAGTCAAAACACTATATCTACAGAACAAAGAAAAAAATATTAAAAGCAGCAAGGGAAAAAGGCCAAGAAACATGTAAAGGTAGACGTATCAGAATCACACCAGACTTCTCAACAGAAAATATGAAAGCCAGAAGGGCTTGGGCAGATGTCATGCACACTCTAAGAGACCACAGATGCCAACTCAGACTGCTATACCCAGCAAAGATTTCAATCAATATAGATGGAGAAAACAAAATATTCCATGACAAAGGTAAACTCAACTAATCTACACAGCAACCCAGCCCTACAGAAAATACTAGAAGGAAAACACCAATCCAACAAAATCAACTACACTCAAGGAAACACAGGATATAGATAACTTCCCAACAAAAAATTAAAGGAAAACAAGCATTGACACAGTAATACCACCAACTCCTCACTAAAAGGAACTAACATTCATTGGTCACTATTGTCTATCAACATCAATGGACTCAACTCCCCAACAACAACAACAACAACAACAACAACAAAAAACAGACTAACAGAATTGTTGCAGAAACAGGATCCAACGTTCTGCCTTATCCAAGAAACACACCTCCACAACAAAGATTAAAAACTACCTCAGAAAAAGAGCTGGAAAAATTGTTTTTCAAGCAATTGGACCCAGTAAAAAAGTTGAGGTAGCTATCCTAATATGGAATAAAATAGATTTTCACCCAAATTTAATAAAAAAAAGAGGAGGGACACTTTATTATCATCAAAGGAAAAATTCATCAGGAGGACATCACAATCCTGAATATCTATGCCCCAAATACAAAAGCACCTGCATTTGTAAATAAGATAGTATTAAAGCTTAAATCACACATCGATCCCAACACCTTAATAGTGGGAGACTTCAACACTCCACTCTCACCAAGGGACAGATCATCAAAGCAGAAGCTAAATATGAAAATAATGACACGTACAGAGCTCCTAAATCAAATGGACCTTATAGATATCTACAGAATTTTTCACCCAAACCCAAAGGAGTAGAACTTTTTTGAAGCACCTCATGGAACCTTCTCAAAATTTGGCCATATAGTCAGGCACAAAGCAAGCCTCAACAGATACAAGAAGATTAAAATAATCCCTGGTATTTTATCAGACCACCAACTCCTAAAACGAAACTCCAACAACAGCAGAAATTAAAAAAAAAAAAAAAACCTATATACATGTGGAAACTAAACAACTCCCTACTCAGTGACAGCTTGGTCAGAAAAGAAATGAAAAAACAAATTACAGACTTCTTAAAATTGAATGAAAATGATGGCACAATTTTCCCAAACTTATGGAACACAATGAAAGCAGTGTTAAGAGGAAACTTCATAGAACTAAGTGCCTCCAGAAAGAAGTTGGAAACATCTCATACAAGCAACTTAACTGCATACCTAACAGCAAAAAGAAAAGCAGACACACACAAGAGGAGCAGATGATTGGAAATAATCAAACTCAGAGCTGAAATCAATTAATTAGACAAAGGAAACAATTCAAAGAATCGATGATACCAAGAGCAGGTTCTTTGAGAAAAATCAAAAAGATAGACAAATCCTTAGCCAAACTAACAAAAAGGCAGAGAGAAACTATCTAAATCAGCAAAATCAGAAATGAAAAGGGGGACATAACTACAGACATGAGGAAATGCTTCTACAAATGCATATATGCCACAAAATTTGAAAATATAAATGAAATGAACAATTTTCTTGATAAATTCCATCTACCAAAATTAAATCAAGATCAGGTAAACAGATTAAATAGTCCTATATCCCCCAAGGAAAAAGAAGCAGTCATCAAAAGTTTCCCTTCCCAGGGCCAGATGGTTTCAGCACAGAATTCTACCAGACCTTCAAAGAAGATCTAAGTCCAATTCTCTTCAAACTATTCACAAAATAGAAACAGAAGGACAAACATGGTATATACTCACATATAAGTGGATTTTCGACATATAATATATGGTAACATACTAAAATCTGTACACTTAAAACAGTTAAGCAAGAAGTTGGACCCTGGGTGAGATAATCAATCCACACACAGAAAGGAAAATGGGACAGACATCAGGAGAGAGAGAAAATAGGAAACAGGACAGTAGCCTACCACAGAGGGCCTCTGAAAGACTCTACCCAGCAGGGTATTAAAGCAGATGCTGAGACCCATAGCCAATCTTTGTGCAGAGTGCAGGGAATCTTATGAAAGAAGGGGGAGATAGAAAGACTGGAGGGGACTGGAGCTCCACAGGGAGAGCAACAGAACAGAAAAAAAAATCTGGGCCCAGGGGTCTTTTCTCAAACTGATACTCCAAACAAGGACCATTCATGGAGATAACCTAGAATGCCTGCACAGATGTAGTCCATGGCAGGTCAGTAGTCTCTAAGTGGGGTCCCTAGTAAGGGGAACAGGGAATGTCTCTGACATGAACTCAATGGCTGGCTCATTGGTCACCTCCACCTGAGTGGGAACAGCCTTACCAGTCCACAGAGGAAGACAAAGAAGCTTGTTCTAATGAGACCTGATAGACAGACTATGGTCAGATGGAAGGGGAGGATGACCTCCCCTATCATTGGACTGGAGGAGGGGCATAGGAGAAGAAGAGGGAGGGAGGGTAGGATTGCGAAGGAATGGGGGAGGAAGCTACAGCTGGGATACAAAGTGAATGAACTCTAACTAATAAAAAATTGAAAAATATAAAACAAATTGTCTCTAACTATAATTGTAGTCTTGTGCTATAGAACAATAGAACCCTCCTCTTCCTTCTCCTCCCATCCCATCCTCTACTGGCCACAATTTTCCTTCCTCTGCCCCTCTGTACTGTAGCTCTTGTCTGAAAGGGCTTGTAGTATTTGCCTTGAAGCATAGCCAATCCTGTAGAAATGGAGCAAAGAAGACAGTACAAAGAGCCATAAGGGAACTGAGATAAAATGTCCTCAAGTCAATGTATGTACCAAGTTCTCCTTCCAGTCAGCTGAGTATGTGAGTCTACAAGCCATCCATTTTCGACCATCCTTGTGGCAGTGATGAGGTCCTGAGCAGTGACTCTATGTGTACTTATCTTGAGCTTGTTCTTTACTGAAACAAGCCTGCTATGTCCCTATCACTCTTTATTCCCCATCTGCTGGTGGAGAACTTTTCCAGTATGGGCTACTACCTGCATACCTGAAATCAGAGAAGATAGCTTGAGGAGGCAAAGCTTCTGTAGCAGCTGCAAATTCTTGTATTAACCATTATGCTGAAGCAAATGAAATGCCTCTAACACGGAAGAAGTTACATCTGGCTCTCCCTGTTCCATCCTTTAAAATGATGGCTGACACAGGGAGGGGTGCTTCGGAATCCTGGCCTACTTTCTCTGCTTTTTCTCTCTGAAAAGGCATAGATCTTAGTGCTGTCTTGGATTTGAAGACAAGTTTGGCACTGCTCCCGTGTGAGGGCTGGAATCTAATTTGCTTCCAGGTGCAGAGGTCTGTGTGCCTCCCTTTGCAAACATTATTCTGAGCAGATGGCCATTCCCCCTCTTTCTTATCGCTTTGAAATCTGGGATATTCATATTCCATTTTAGTACCTGTGTTTTTAATCTTTGCCAAAAGCAAATGAAAACTTTTGGATATTTATGAGTTCACCTCTGCAAATACAAACACGGAGTGATGGATGGTGCCCAGCTCTCATCCATTAATAATCCGTAATATCAACACGTGCTGACTTTGGTGTTGCCTGCCTTCACCTGTTTCTTCATAGTGGATACATGTGTTTTTATTAAAGGTCATAACAAACGTCCATCCAAAAAGAACCTCAAAAGAAAAAAAATTCACAACTCATGCTTCCATACACGGTGGGGAATAGAAGAAAAAAAATGGTGTAGATGGGAAAACCAAGATTTTGAATGGTATAAACCCAAATTCAAATAGATTTCAAATACTGTCTACAGACATTGGCCAAGGCCCCTCTCCAGACCTCAGTTTCTCCTTTATGAAAAAGAGTATTAGTAGCCATCTTATGCAAATTAAAGGCGATAATAGAGGTAACGTGTATTTGAGAATGATTGGTATCTCCCAGCACCTGGTAACCACTCTATTCTGGGAAATGCCTTTCCTTGGAGCTGATGTGTTATTTCTTTGTAACATTTGTCTTTGGAAGTAATTGACAGTCAGTGCATTTGGAAGCAGCTTCTGAAGCCAAAAAAAAACAAAAAAAAAAACAAAAAAACTTTTGCCTGATTCAGTGAGAGTGACTGTTTTGTTGAGCCATTGGGGCCTACTCCAAATTCACAAAAACAACACAAAATGCTCACTGAACTGTACAGCATTAATTATACAGTCTATTTATAATAATCTTACAGAGTCTCATTACCTACAGAAGTCACTATGCCGCTTTCTCATTTGGTTTAGGCTGAGGGAATCACAGGAAGGACTTGTCATTCCTTCTGGAGTTTTCTGTATTTGGTGACATTTCTCCAGCTTGATGCAAAATGGTAACTGCAATTAATTACTTTCTGAATTGGCCCGAGGACAGCTTGTAAGTTTTCTGCTGCCCTCTGTCAATTTTTGGCACAATGAATTCTCTTTTAAAATGTCTCTGTATCTTGCATTTTTAGCATTACGTAGCCAATGACATATAGTGAGAGGTTGAGGATCACTGTGTGTCACCAACTGAAGATTCGAATGCTTGGAGAGGAAAGAGAGGGGGCCACAGCCAGGATACAAAGCGAATAAATTGTAATAAATAATAAAAAGAATTTTTTACTGAAAAAAAAAAACAACCCATCTCCAAATGCATAAGGAAATGTATTTCACTCATCTTTTTGCTTGTTTGTCTCTCATTCAGCACAGTCTCCACATAGAGCAGAAGTATTTATAAATGCCGCTTGAGCAAGCTTAACAACTTCCATGGTGGGCTTCCTGTACTCGGTGAGCTTTAGTACTGGGCGTTTAGTGCTTTGGAAACGATGAAGGCATCACAGTCATGCCCAAGGTAGGTGAGATCCCAGGACCCTTTTTGTAGCAGAAGCCCAACTTCAGAACTGATAATGAAGCTGGTTAAATAGGACACTGCAATGAAATACACTCGGACCCAGAGAGGAAGGATTTCCTAATTGGTTATTCATAAAATATTTCAGGAAGTATTTTTAAATATTGGTTTTAATGTAGAGACAATTGTGCTCTGAGAGTTTATCTTAAACAAAACTACCTTGTTATCATCTGTTATTATCCACTGCCACTTTATTATATGTAAGAAGATATCTTTGGAATTAAATCGCCTTTTAAAATCTTCATCATTGGCTACCCTGTACCTCGAGCCTGCTTCATATTAGCATCAAACCACTTTCAGCTTCACAGATAATAGCATCCAGGCTGATCTACAGTGACCTCTTTCAGAAGTTCCTGCGTGTAACTACTGTGAAAATATGAACTTCAAAGAATGCTGCTGGTGCATGCACGCTGAGAGCAGAAAGCGGGTGATAATAGGAAAACACTGTAAATGTGAAAATGTGATTTCCTACGAGAAAGTCAAAGATCAAAGGTGTGGCCATGTCTGCTTTGTTCCCTCAGTTGATTTGTTCTTTTATTTTCATACCGGTATAAAAGGATGCTAGAGGGTAACTTACTTTGTCTTTGATTGGCTGAGGTGTCAACTCAGGCTTATCAGGAAGTCAAACCTGAGAGAAAGGCATTCTTTGTCTCTGCTGTGTATATAAGGAAATGACCCCAAATCTCCTCTAGGAATCACGGTCCCTTCCCCACTATATGAATGCAATCACGGGGCATCATGGGAGGACTGGATGGAGAAGTGAGGATCGACCTTCTGACTTCAACCCTAAGGAGGGAATGTTGAGGCATCGGGTTAGCATGTACAATAACCAATAAATCTTTGAAAAATGCCATGAGTCTCTTAATGAGTATAGAAGTCTAATAACAAAGTAGGTCTGGAGCATTCTATGTTCTCTCTATCTCTCTCTCTTTCTCTCACTAATACACACACACACACACACAGACACGCATACACACACATGCACTCATGCAAGACAGAGGCAGAAGGAGACAAAGGAAACAAATGCAAAATAAGAGTTCAAGTTTAGAAAGAAAATAAAATTGCATTCCACATCACTTAACTGCTAATGAATAGTAAATCACAAATGCTGCCTTTCTCTGAGTGACAGATGACCTTTGTGCACACTTGTCAGCTAATACTCTGAGAGGAATATGCAAGGACAATCAGTAGGCTTGCTTCCTGATGGAAACTGGTAGCAGCATCGTGTGAAAGATGATCTGTGTTTCCTGCAGGCACAGGGCACCTTCCCCAGTGCCTGGTGTTCACTTGACGAAGTTCATGTAGATTGTGGCTTGTAGTTGATCCCAAATCTGGAGTCTAGAAGGGAAAATTCCTGCAGACTGCTATCAGGAATTCTGGAAATTCTGGTTGTTGCTGACCTGAGACCATCACAAGCACCTCAGCACTGCAGGAAACCTCAGCAACCAGGCTCAGGTCTTGTGCTGACACAAAATGCAGCATCCTTTTGACTATGGTGAACATGTCTTTCCATGGGAAAAGGGAATTTTGGAACAAGACCTTTGAGTACGTCCAGGGACTGGAACAGTGAACAAGAAAAAATAAGAGAAAGATACATCTGGGTTCTCATGACATCATTAGGAGTGGTGGACAGAAACGCCCACAAAAGAAAGACCTATCTACCCTCTAGGTCATCCAGGGTCACAGCATGTATATCACTGACAAGTCAGACAGGCCGTCAACTCACCACTCTAGCAGAAAAATAGAGAACATGGATGTGAAGACTGTGAGGAAGAGAAATGCTCCACACCCTGTCTTTACAAGTGCTAGTAAGTGCATTGTAATCAGGGACCCAGCAGGAAGCCACTTCAAATGTAGCTCTTTTGTGGAGCTGCATACAGTTCTTCTCTATTTTATGAGCTATGACATGCTATGGCTAAAAGGCAATCAATCTTTAGTTTGTTTATTCATTGGCTTGTTTAATTTATATAGAAACAAAAATACCACGGGCTCAGCACTTCATCTAAAAGTAAAGAGAGATTATATCCCTCAAAATAAAATTTTAAAGGGATGACGGGGAATAGAAATTAAAATTCTCTGTAGCTACCCTCTCCAGATACCTTGCTTTCATTAGCAATGGAACTTTCCCCACATAGGGAGACAGGGAAAGTAGGGCCATTATATACTGCAGAACCACGTCTCTCTGCCCCATCACACTCCCGCAATGACCTTTTTTGAGTTTATGAAATGAAAGTAAAGTCACCATGAAATTAATACCCAAGAATTGCATCTACAGAGATAAATTACAATGTGTGTTGTATGATATAGAGGGAAACATGAACAACACACAGGCTGTGCATATGTGAAAGTGCCCCAGTAAAACCATGACATTGTATTCGAGGAAGTGAGGAGGAGAGAGAAAACACTTAATGAAGAATGGGCGCGATGCGAATCTGAGGGCCAAAAGTCAACCATAGACAAACTTCCCACCAACTCGAGGGCTGTATTACCTGCATTACGTACTCGGTTTTTCCAGTGTCCATGCAAATGCCTTGGTTGCTGTGCAGTTGCTGTTGTGCTGTCAACTTTTAATAATGTATAGAGTCGCACAGCATTCTACAAGGCCACCTCCATCACTTCAGGATTGTGGGCTGAGGATTGACCAAAGCAATGATCTCAAAGCTCTGAGTTTCTATGGAAGAATCATTGAACCAAGTTTTATTACATGTTGAAAATAGCTAATTGATAGCTGGTCTTATAAACATATGTCTTGTAATATAGGATGTCAAGGAAAAAAAATGAAGCAAGATGCTGCCACGAGAAGCAGAAATCAACAGACACTGCAATTTGCAAAATCTAGCACTTTAATGGGAAAGAAAGAGTGGACAAGAAAAGTTAAAACCATTGATTCTAAGAAAAGTTAGTTCCCACCATTTGCCTGCAAATTTCATGACTTATTTTTAATTGCTGAGTAGTATTCCATTGTGTAAATTTTCTACAATTTCTGTATCCACTCCTCCATTGAGGGACATCTGGGTTGTTTCCAGATTTTGGCTATTACAAATAAAGCTGCTACGAACATGGTTGAGCAAATGTCCTTGTTGTGTACTTGAACATATTTTGGATATATGCCTAGGAGTGCCATAGCTGGATCTTGAGGAAGCACTATTCCTAATTGTCTGAGAAAGCACCAGATTGATTTCCAAAGTAGTTGTACAAGTTTACATTCCCACCAGCAGTGGAGAAAGGTTCTTCTTTCTTCACATCCTCTCCAGCAAAACAAGGAGATCATGAAATTTGCAGGTAAATGGTGGGAACTAGAAAAGATCATCCTGAGTGAGGTATCCCAGAAACAGAAAGAAACACACTATATACTCACTTATAAGTGGATACTAGACATACGATATAGGATAAACCAACAAAAATCTGTACACCTAAAGAAGGTGAGCTAGAAGGAGGACCCTGGATAAAATGATCATTCCTCACTCAGAAAGGCAAGTGGGATGGACATTGGAAGAAGGAGAAAACAGGAAACAGGACAGGTGCCTGCCACAGAGGGCCTCTGAAAGACTCTACCTAGCATTATATCTAGGTGGATAGTGAGACTCATAAACAAACTTTGGGCACAGTGCAGGGAATCTTAGGAAAGAATGGGGAGATAGTAAGAGCTGGAGAGGACAGGAGCTCCACAAGGATAGCAACAGAACCAAAATATCTGGGCACAGGCATCTTTTCTGAGACTGAGACTCCAACCGATGACCATTCATGGGTATAACCTAGAACCCCTGCTCAGATGTAGCCCATGGAAGCTCAGTGTCTAAGTGGGTACCCTAGTAAGGAGAACAGAGACTGTCTCTGACATGAACTTAGAGGCTAGCTCTTGACTGCTTCTCCCTGATCAGGGAACAGCCTTGCCAGGCCACAGAAGAGGACAATGCAGCCAGTTCTGATGAGACCAGATAAGCTAGGGTCAGATGGGAGGGGAGGAGGACCTCCCTATCTGTGAACTTGGAGAGGGGCATAGGAGGAGATGAAGGAAGGAGGGTGAGATTAGGAGGGGAGGAGGATGGGGAATACAGCTGGGATACAAAGTGAATAAACTGTAATTAATATAAAAAATAAAAATTAAAAAAATAAGAAAAGTTAGGGAGGAACTTGGGCAAGTTTTTTTCAAAAAGAAACTAAAAGAAAGCGAGGCCCGTATTTGATAAAAATCAGAAAATGACTCTGCTGAGAAACTACCCTATAACATGAGACCAAATAGTCCAGACACATAAAGAGTCTTCCATTCTGAAGCCCATATACTGTAACAAGGAATAGAAAGGCAAAAGCCCTGTCCTTAGCTACACAGATGGACATGAAATGTCAGTGAAGTGTGTCCAGGAGGACTGGATGAGACCTTGACTCAGACTGGCCTCCTCTGTGCCTGGCACAGAGCCTGGAATTTCATTATTCCATTCTCTTAATCCTGCATGCTCCTACAAAAAACTTATTTCGAAAAGGCCAGTTGTACTACACTTAATCAATGGAATTCTATGAGCAGAGTAGAGGCTTCCTCTTCTCTTTATCTTCCTGAGATAAGAAAGACATGAACAGATGATCCTAGTTCACTACCAGAGACAATCCAATATCTTCTCAGTCCTCAGATCCCTTCTTCTTCTTTCCAAAAGAAGCCAGAAAAGAGAACACTCACCCTCAGCATTTCCAATAACTTCAATACATCTTTAGTTATTTTGCTTTTGAAAAGATTCAATATATATTTTTCCAGAGGGATTTCTCCTACTATTTGAAATGTGCTTTTATTTATAATCAGTTCAAAATGTTGCTTAATAAAAGCTGTTTGATATCCAAGCCAAATTCTAAAGACTGTTCCATTTTCTTTTCAAAATCCTTTCAAGGGGAAGTGGAATGCTCCAGAGAAGAAAAGGACTTGATTCTGAACACTGCAAGTTCAGCCCTGCAGCTCTCAGGGGCTGGAGTTCAGAGGTGTTATCAGAGAGAAATTAGCTGTCCTTGGTTGGGGGCTGATTGGGGGTTATAGGGACAGGGAAGGTCTCTTAAACTCCAAACAAATAAAAAAAGATCTTTAACCAACAACAGAAGACACTGATTTAAGGAATGCCAACAGCTTGGCTTTAGAGGCTAATGTTAGTAACTGAATAGTTCACATGTTTAGTTTTGAGGAAAATAGGTGAAAGACTTCAGTTCTGGCCAACGGGCTCATTTCTTGTCCCTTGAAGATGAGCAGATGGAGGGGGTGCTTGGAAGGTCCTTTACTGGCTAAGGAGAAAATAGACCTTGAAACGTATGCCTTAGTCAGATTTCTCATTATTTTATCTACTCCTCAGTGCAGAGTGCCACAACACTGATAATGAAGTGCTATGTTCCCAAAGGTGGCTTCCTGAAAGGCGAGCATGGCAGCTGTTTATCTCACCTGGAACTGCAATCCGACATTTGAACAAACGGAGCCTGGTGAGGAGCTGGGGGAACTCCCTGATTTATTAACAAGCTGTAAGCTTTAAATGGGAAGCTGAGATGTCCTTTCAACTCGTAATAGTTTATTAAGGATCATTCGGAATCATTTTTTGTCCCTTCCCGAAGAATGCAAAAGAAAAAAAAAGAAAGAAAGAAAGAAAGAAAGAAAGAAAGAAAGAAAGAAAGAAAGAAAGAAAGAAAGAAGAAAAGTTCTGACTACCTAGTAAATCTAGTGCCTTACATGTGTATGAGGAGTCAAAGGGACTTCCCAGAATAGGGCAACCACAAAACTGTGGGGCATTTTTGCTTCTATGGTCACTCTGTCTGAGGTCCCACTCTAACTGGCTTCTAGTATCAGAGATCACCCTTTATTCCTAAAACCAGATGTGTTCTGAAATTTGTACTGTCAATTGTACTGTCAATTGGTTAGTATCAATTGTTCAGCACTTATGCTACCCCACCATTGATATTTGCCAAAAATAAGCTAGCAAAAGGGCTACTTCTTTCTTTCTTTCTTTTTTTCTTTCTTTCTTTCTTTCTTTCTTTCTTTCTTTCTTTCTTTCTTTCTTTCTTTCTTTCTTTCTTTCTTTCTCTTTCTTTCTTTCTTTCTTTCTTTCTTTCTTTCTCTTTCTTTCTTTCTTTCTTTGTTTTGTTTTATTTTGTTTCTTCTTTGAGTATAGTGTGTATTTAGGTAATAAACACTCCCCATTGTCTTCTTCCTACTTCACCAGGACCCTTCTATGGCACATGTCTCTGAAAACTTCTGCCTTATTGTTTTCTAATCGCCCACTGTATCCAATTAGTGCTCTCTCCATGAGTACAAGAGAAGGACCATCCACTGGAGCTGGGTCCCCAACCACAGGCCACAAGCTTTAAGAAAACAGACTTTCCTTCTGCTAGTCCAGCTGCCCATAGTCCCTGGGCTGGGAGTGAGCATCACAAGCCCTCCCACATCTGAAGCACTGTCTTGATCTCCTGTCATTCTTGTGTAAAGTAGGCACAGCAGTTTTTGGTGTGCAGGCATGACATGACTGAAAGGCACTATTTCATAACAGTCCACCCCCTCACCTGGCTCTTGCAAATTTTCTGCCCAGTCTTCCATGATATTCCATGAGTCCTGGGTGGAGAGAATATGACATATTTGTTCCATTTAGGCTCGAATACTCTCCAGTCACTTATTCTCTCTGTTTTGGCCAGCTATGGATTTCTGTATTAACCATTATCTTGAAAAAAGGCTTCTTTGATGTGGGGTGAAACTTCACTAATCTGTAGGATAAGGATAAGGATAAGGATTTAGAAGACAGTTTGATGCTACATCCATTTAGCAAAATAATAATAGAAGGTTCTACACTAGGACCTAAAATCTCCCAAACCACCATTAGTTGGCCAGGTTTATAGTAACAGGCATGAGTTCTCTCTTGTGGAGGAGGCCTTAAATTCAATCAGAAATCTGTTGAATGTTGTGAGGAGTAGAATAAGCCTCACTGAGTTAAGTCCTGAGTGACTGTGTATTGATAACACAGACACAGATATGACAAGAACCAAAACCTCAGACCCATGGGAAATGGGCAAAGCTTTTCCCCATGTGATGCTGTTCAGAGCTGGCAATGCGTCCTTTCTTTGATCCAAGTGCAAGTGTTTATGAATGATTGATCAGTATGTGCAAAAACTATCAAATGCAGCTTCCTCTTGTCAGACCCTTAAAGTCTGGAACTGCCTACAGAGAGCTCCTACTGAGACTAACTAACTCCTCTCCCTGCGTGGTATATAATAAGCCTGCTGAGCTCTCTGATTAAGGTGGCAGTAGGTGTGGCTGCATCAGAATCTGAATAGCCCACCTGTCTCCAGCTTTTGGTACTGTGTCTGTTCCTTCTTCTTCCATTGTTGTTCCTAGTCAGAGTTCCACATTCAACATGCCAGGGTGGTGGCAGATTACATCCACAACCTTCATGCCACTATAACATTGGATATATCTTGCCAGCCCAATCATTAATGTAGTTCACAAAGCTCATAGCTGAATAAATTTTTTTGATGTATTTATCTCTCAATATTCTGCACAGTACCTGCTGCTGCTATTTAAGCTAGACAGCAAGGAAAATCTTCCAGGTCAGGACCAGTTTGATCCTGTGTTGTGTTCAAACCATGTAATGCCTTTATTAATAGGGTTTGATCAGTTCTGTGGAGAAACCAAGAGAAATGGTGATAGTTTAAATTGTGGGATGATTTCTGGAGTCCCCGAAGTAAGAACTTGAAAGGTATTATCTTATGTATGGCATTGTTTCTTGTTTGATAATCTTATGGCTTCTGAAAGGAACATTATCTTTCCATGTATGGTAACTCCAATTATACTCTTTTGAAAATACACACACCAGTGCGGTGGCCCACACCTGTAATCCCAGCACTCTGGGAGGCAGAGGTAGGCACATCACTATGGGTTCAAGGTCAGCCTGGTATACAAAATGAGTCCAGGACAGTCAAGGTTACACAGAGAAACCCTATCTTGAACAAAAAGAAATGAACACACACACACACACACACACACACACACACACACACACACACACACGAAGCATTAATACAAATCCTTCAAAAGCCCTTGAAAACTATAGAAGAGAATGGAATGCTTCTAAGCTCATTATGTTGGGTTATTATTTCCATAATTTCAAACAGTTAAAGACATTACAAGAAGAAAAGAAAACTATAAGACTTTATATCTCTGATGAATACAGGTGTAACAATCTTCAACAAATAGGAGCAAACTGATTTCCAAAACACGTTTAAAAAATTGTTCAGGGGAAAAAAAAAATTGTTCAGGGAATACTGCATAGCCAGGAGTGGAAGGATGAATTCAAAATGTTCACAGTACACTCAGCAAAATTGTAACCAGTTAATTGTTCTTATATATGAGATGTTAAAGCACAAATTTCTTAAAAGAAAACAACTTTAAATCTTCAGGATCTTGGGAGTAAGCAATCATTTCTTGGTGATGATATCCATCTTATCCATCCACATTGCTTCATCAGAAGAGTACATTCTGAGTAATTTTACAATAACCATAAACTTACTAAAATTTTCAGCACCTTAGAAATCCAAGATCAGTATCCCGCCATTTGGAGAGAGCCTTCCTGTCATAAAAAAAAGCATCAAGTGGTAGAAGGCCATGATGACAATAAAGTCAGAGCTACAGAAGGGAGACCTAAATCTAACTTCTATGAAGACACTAGTCCTGCTCATGATGGCATATCCTACTTGGCCCTAGAACCTCTTAAAAAGTAAAAATTCAACTCAGAATGGATTAAAATCTTAAATGGACTTATATTTTATGTTTTCTGTATTGGTCTTCATGGTATATATATTTTTATCACTCTATGTATTAACCGTCATCTGCATAAAAGATAACTGAAATATGTTTCCCACACCATTGTCAAAGAAATGCAAAAACATACCTATAAGGAAGGAAAATGGATTTTATTCAATAGCTATTGAAATTAAGAAACAAAACCTGCGTGTAGACTAGAGCTTGGTTCCAGATCCAGCACTGATGAGGAAGAAGTGGCTATAATAGAGGGTATGGTAGAAACTAAGATGGAGCAGAAAGCCTAAGAGAGGATTCTGGCCACACTGTCTTGGCAGAGTTGGAGTATTCACTGAAGGCTCAGATAGGGTGACAAGGGTTGTGGAATCCGATGAAACAACAAATAGGAAAACACTGGGGAGGCCCAGCAATGTTCTTATTAAAGCTTGGTAATGTTGGCTCCAAGCAGACAAACACCAAGTCCAGGGCCTAAAGAGGCCACTAAAGTCTGATCCAGAACAGTATCTTTATGGTGGAAAAAAATAGTGAAAATCAGTCATAATTCTAATCATAAAATCTAAAATTATAAGATGTTTACATCACATATCCACAAAAGAAACCTTTCCGACTTGGTGCATGGTGGGCATTTCTAAGAAACTAAAAAAGAAAAAGGTGTCATTCAGCTGGGCTGCAGCCAAATGATGAATTTTTTCTCTTTCAATGAAATAAAATGAAAGTGCAAGTCACAGATGAGAAGAGATGCCTGCTTATCACCCATCTGATGAAATGTGTAAGTTATACACACATCACACACACACACACACAGTCAAGTTCACATAGAATTGTCCAACCCAACAAGGATGATAAAAATATGAAACATTAAAATTATATAATAAATTTAGCAAAGTATTTGAAAGAATACATTGGAAAAAAAGATCTATAGATTACAAACAAGCATGCAAAGATATTCACCTTATTAAGATACTAGGAAAATACAACTTAAGGGTACAATGTGATACTTGAATATATTACTAGAATGGCTTATACTGAAAAGAGAGTTCATGTTAAGTCATGGGAAGCATATAAATAAATAAAAACACAAGAACACTGCTGGTAGGAATGCAGAAAGCTGCAACTACAGTGAATGACAGCATGGAAGCATGTTAGAAAAGCTAAACATCTGCCTTTTGTATGATCTCACCACATCATCTCTCAACATTTATCCAAGACAAACGAAACTACAAATGTCTGCTTTTCATACTTTCACAGCCTCTTTCCTGTAGTAGCTCAAAACATGAAAGAAACCAAACGTCTACGGTGTAAGTAGAAGAGCAAAGTGTAGCATATCCATAACATGACCCATAATCCTAGAGTGAAAATAGGTGTTGCATTGCTACACACACACACACACACACACACACACACACACACACACACACACCACTCACTCATTTAAAGCAAAATATGGCAGGATAACCATTCTGCATAAAAGAAGCCAGAGAAAAGAGTAGCTGCTGTATGGTTCCAAAACTCAGTCTGACAGCATGCACATTAGTGTTTGTGTTGGGAAGAAGCACTGGAAGAGAAAACACACACCATGAGGAGCCAGGGGGCATGGATTTGGTGACACCATGTGGAGCCATGGGGCACGAGTTCAATGTCTTGTTTTCCTCAATGGCTTTATTGATGTTTGTATATATTCAAACTTGTGAGAATAGCTCCAAACATGTTCACTTTCTTGTATAGCAGTGACACGTTAATGAACTGGCTTAGAGACTATTCCAGATCTCACTGGTGGGTTAGGATAGGTATAATTGTGTCAAATTGTCGTACCTGATAAGCTATAGATTTGAAGGCATTCCCAAAATCATATACCTCAATGCAGACAAATCTTTTCTGATGTGAATTTGGGACTCGTTTGTTTTGATGGCTGTTGATTTTTATTAATATATAACCTTCACATCTTAAATCTTGCAACTTTTAAAATCTAAACCTTTTAGTCACAAATATTATGTCACAGGTAAAATATTCCACAACTACCCTCCTTTAATGGGTTGTAGTCAAAACTCAGGTTTACAATTCACAGCAGAGTTAGCATCTTCAAGGAGAGAAGAGTCCTGCTGGTCCTCTTCTGCTTCTGTATATTTTCTATGCATGCCTAGACCCCCTCATGCACACACACCCACAAAGAGTAACAAAATGGGATATGATGATGCTGAACCCCAATATAGATTCTCTGCAATGCTCTGTGTAGGGCTAAAATTTGCGTATATTACTCACTCTGGTGTTTTGTTTTTCTATTTTACTGTTCTGTGATATGACAATGTTATGGAAAATATTACACTCCCTGCAGTTATATCTATAGATAACAATGATTAAAAACAGTAGTCAGAAATTATATTTGTCAGCAGTTCTAGATGATCTTCCAGGAGACTATAGTGTTGGAATGGCATGAGCTACAACTTGAGGAAGAGGAAAAGTAATCCACCCATGTTCTATGCTAAAAGAAAGAGAAGTTCATGAACACTGGGGAAAACACATGAAACTAAAAGTGTAGATCTAAGGGACGTATTGGAAGAATGGAAGCCACCAAGTGCTATCCTCATCACAAAACAAGGAACTGTCCAGCATGATGAACTGAAAAGTCAAGGTAACTATGAATATCCAATAGGTTTGTCACATGAATATAATAAAATCCATAATATTAAAATGTTAGACATTTGTGGTGGTCATGAAGACACAGGCTGATCCTGAGGTAACAAAGGAGGGCACATGAAGCCTGAAAGAGCCCATGGACAAGCTTCCTGCCATCTCAGAAGTTGGATGACATCTGTCTACAATGCTGAGGAAGCATCACTATTTCTACCCCAGAAAGCCACTCAGCAGGCTGAGCAGAAAAGTCTTCTATGGGGCTGCACTGTCATGCTGTGCTATGTTAATATTACAGGCAAATATGAGTTTGAGCAGGTTGAGTTTCCCGTGCTCTCACTTTTCCAAAGACCCAAATTCCTTGCTAATCCTCTACTATCCTGGCAAAATGCCCTGACAAACAGGCATGGAGAGCCAGGAGCCTTTTTTTCTGATTGGTTTCGTAAACCAGCAATTTGGGATCACTGTGAGAAATCAGTTCCAGATGACAAATGCAAGATTACGTTATTGTTTGACAATTGTTCATCTCATCTCCAGACATTTTCATCAAAAGTAACATTTACGGAATGCACTTTCCCTTATGTTTGATTTCAGCAATCTATACTTGTAATTAGGTTACTCCCATTTAAGTGAAGAGTAAACACAAAGGGCCTTCATGAACAACAAATCAGTGCAAACACAACTTTTCTTCCTGCAGACTGCAGACTTTTTCTTACAGGTGTCCTTATTCAGTAATGGACATTAGGCATGTTGAGCAAAACATTATAGAAATTTCCAATTTCAGTTTTAAATTTATTAAGCTATTTAAATTTTTTCTGCAGTTAATGCAAATGAACTAAACACACACACACACACACACACACATCTGTCCTCATTATTTATTTGTGACCATAAACTCAATATTTAAGGTTTTTCACAATCAATCAATGGAAGACACACACAGAGGAAAGAAACATTTCACTAAGCTGCCATTCATGTTCACAGCAGAGATTAAAAACAGCATTGCTCTGCTGTATTGGTTTAGCTTTCATACTGTGGACAAGTGTCCTTCCCTGCCCTCCACACCTATGCATTTTGAACTGTTTACAGGTTTGTTCTGACTCTAAGAGCTGAGATGCTGTTTAGTGGTCCTAAGCATGGGAGGATGGTAACAAGTTGTGCAGAGAAGATGATGGTCAGGCCTACCCCAGTCCAACCCTGACTGACTCTGCTGCTAACTGTGATCTCAGAATCAATGAACCTGCTTTCTGTACAGAATAAAATGCCCTTAACAGAAAGACATATAAAAACAAGGCTATGCATTCATCAACTGGCAAGTATGCTGTGGCAAGGAGATCAATAGAACCCAGCCCTGTAGTTTCTCAGAGAGCAAGAGTCCCGTGGGAGTTTTTCATAAAGTAAAACTAATATGAAAAGTAGGAACCAGCTTTACGCATTAGAAATATTTCTATGTGATTACAGTCAATGCGAAATACAAACATACAAAGATATATGTGTTTATACACACATACACATGAGTGACATACAGGACACGATCTAATATACATGTACACGAATAACCGTGTTTTTCTAGTACCTGAATGAGTTGCATGTTATAAAAATGCTTGTGCATATACTTGAGAGACATATGGAACTTCTTTGACATTGGGAAAGTTCCAAGAAATCTAACCTTCAAACCTAATGATTCCACATAAAGGAACAGTGAGTGGTTAGTAGAACGTACTAGGATATGGAAAATCTTCTTGTTTCATTTAATTCAGGCATCCTGTCCAGCATAAAAAGAAAGAGGAATGACTTTTATACACAAAAAATTAACAGATGAGGGGCTGAAGAAGTGTCTCTGTGGTTAAGAGCACTGACTGTTCTTCAGAGGATCCAGATTCATTTCCCAGCACCCACATTAACAGCCATATGTAACTCCAGTTCTAGGGGATACAAAACCCTCTTCTGGCCTTCATAGGCACCAGGACCATAAGTGGTACACAAAAATACACACAAGTGAAATATCCCCACACATAAAATAAACATAAAAATATAATGAATTAATTAAACTTCCTGATTACAACTCAACCCATAATTCCAACAGGATATTTTCAGTCATAGTGTTTAGTATGCCATTATCAGCCTCAGCTTTTCCTACTTCAGATGGGTTTAATTAAATTCTCTGGGCTGAAAAAAAAAAAAAAAAAGAAACACAACTTGATGTAAGGAGATAACATTTCTTGAACCTAAGGAAAAGGAGATGGGAGGGGGAAATGATAATAAAATGGAGTCAAGAAATACTCAAACGCTCAAAGTTCTATCGAATAAACCTGAAGCTAAAAGATGACTTTCAGGTCTGAAGTTATGCAGATTCTCTTCTATTCGAAGGAGATTTCATTGAGACTGGCCTTTGATGTTTTGATACTGTGTTCCACCACCAACAATATCACTGTGAATTGACATGCTAGGAAGCATACTAAATGCTCTTTCCTTTGAGTTTGCAATGAGGTATGGAAAGCCTAGGCATCTTTGTTTCAGCTAGGATCTTCACCTAGTTCCCAGGTGAAAATTCCATCATGTAGCATCACTGTACTATGGCTCTTATGTGAGATTTTTCCATGCAAACGATCCCTACCAAAAAACTCACCTCCCCCCCCCCCCGACACTTGGGAGCATGAAAACAGCCATATATCTTTATAGACATCTGTAGCCTGGTATTTGATTTTCATTTCAACTGTCAGAAGCACAAGCAAAAATTACAGTCCTCCAGTACATCTGTTCTTGGCTACATTAAATTGACAAGAACAAAGTGCACGGAGTGTGCACAGAGACCGCTGGTCTCGTAACGAGCTCTGCATACTAACGGAGGTGTTCCTGCCTGTGGAGATGTAAAAGGACTCATGACAAATGATGTGTGCCAGGAGACTGACAGCTCATCTTCTTCTGTGCTTGCCTGCTGCGTTGTGGGAGAGAAGGGTCTCCAGCTGGTAACTCACACGGCTTCCTCTCTCCATAATATGTTCTCTATCACCCCTCTCATTCTGTCTTGGGCAGCAATTGACCTTGTCCAATATTTGAAGCTCTTTTAAAGTTAATGATCTTAGAATCTGGAAATAGTTTTCAAAGGAATGAAATATTATGATATAGAAAGTAATAGCCAGCTGTTGCCAGTTCTCCAGAGGACAGAATTTGGACCGCTGCCATTCACACCATAAAGACCCAGTCAATGCTTCCTGGTCATGAAGGGAGATGGTAGTGATGAGGAAATCACAGAAGATCCAGAGAAGAGAGGACTGCAGTCTGGGGAACCTTATTTTGATGAAGGAAGTGTTTCTATGTGTATATGTGAAACACATAGAAACAAAGGCGTTCTGCATCCAAACAAGGATTTGCTAAGTATTCGTTGTGAGAATCAGTGATCACTGTAATAAAAACAGAAGTAGAACCACAAAAATCACGTAGCAAAATATGACTCTGCAAGCTGGTTCAAAACTCATTTTAAAGAAGGGTTCCCATGTATGAAGTGGTTAAGTGATAACTAAGGACAGTATACGGTTATTATTCTGTGCAGTATAAGTTAATCACAGATACTTCAGGAAAGATTTAAAGGGTCCACACGCACTGCATGATCTCACATATGTAGAACATAAAAAAAAAGATGCCCCTCAACTAAAGGATGGATGCAGAAATTGTGGTACATCTACACAATGGAATATTACTCAGCAATGAAAAATAAGGAAATCATGAAATTTGCAGGTAAATGGTGGGACCTGGAAAGGGTCATCCTGAGTGAACTGTCCCAGAAGCAGAAAGACACACACAGTATATACTCACTCATATAGGCATATAACATAAGATAAAGCTACTAAAGTCTGTACATCTAAAGAAACTAATTAAGAGAGAGGACCCTGACTAAAATGCTCAATCCCCATCCTTAAAGGCAAAGAGGATGGACATCAGAAGAAGAAGAAAACAGGAAACAACCTAGGAACCTGCCACAGAGGGCCTCTGAAAGGTTCTGCCCTGCAGACTATCAAAGCAGATGCTGAGCCTGATGGCCAACTGGCGGGCAGAGTGAATGGAATTTTAGGTAAGAAGTGGGAAATAGCAAGAGCTGGAGAGGACAGGAACTCCACAAGGTGAGCAACAGAACAAGAAAATTTGAACACAGGGAACTTCCCAGAGACTCATACTCCAACCAAGGACTATTCATGGAGATATACATGGGCACAGATGCAGCCCATGGCAGTTCAGTGTCCAAGTGGGTTACATAATAATGGGAAGAGGGACTGCCTCTGACATAATCTGATTGGCCTGCTCTTTGATCACCTTCCCCTGAGGGGGGAGCAGCTTTAACAGACCACAGAAGATGACAATGCAGCCACTCCTGATGAGATCTGATAGACTTAGATCAGAAGGAAGGAGAGGAGGACCTCCCCTATCAGTGGACTTGGGGAGGGGCATGTGTGAAGAAGAAGGAAGGAAGGTGGGATTGGGAGGGGAGGAGGGTGGGACTTATGGGGGGATACAAAGTGAATAACATGTAATTAATAAAAGTTTAAAAAAACTCAGCCAACTTTATGTGTAAGTAGTTTTGCATTAAAAAAAAGATATAGCCTTCTTGAGACTAGAACAGAGAGTATTGGGAGTAACTTGAAGTTCGTATACTTATTTTATAAATGTTTACAGTATTTACAGTATTACTAGAGCTTATGAAGCTCTAGCACTTAAAGAATCAGAGAGCAAAAGTGTGTCTGAGATTAAAGCGCCTCTCATTATGGAAATGAGAGCATCACGCCTGACCCCTCCACCCTATGGGTGGCCACTTGTAATAAATTAGTGCTCAGCACCAGGGACAGAATCAGTTTCTGCTCTAGATCAATATTTTTGTATAAAATATATGAAGTATACACCTGCCTTCATTGTCCAATTAGGGAACTAAAAGACCACAGAGGAAATGACCTGAGAATAATAGCAAGATATCAAATGAGCCCCAGTATAATAAAAAGAGAAAAGAAACACCTACCATACAAAGAAAACCACTATCAATCTGAAAATTAAGCAGGAAATATTTATTTTGTTGAGAAGTTAATTACAAATCTTTCAAGAAAAGGTTCTGAGAGGTTAAGAGTCTATGTGCCAAATAAGATCCACTAATTCTCACCATCTATAAAAATTAAACATAACATAAATTAAGGACTTAGGAAGGGGCATGGGAGGAGAAGAGGGGGGGAGGTTAGAATTGGGAGGGGGTGAGGAGAGGGCTACAGCTGGGCTACAAAGTGAATAAATTGTAATAAATTAAAAAATTAAAATAAAACTGAAGTAAAGTTAAAAATATTAGAAGAAATAATAATAAGGGTGATATGTCAATACATTGGAATATGCAAGGTTTGTTTTGTTTTGTTTTGTTTTACGAAACCTGTGAAATCAGGAAAAAAATTAAAAATACACCAATGGCGTTATGCCATACCCTTAAGTATAGCAAAGGAAGCAATCACCTCAGGGGAGAGACAGCACAAAGAATGGAACAAAAGCTTTCCAAATTATGCATCTAGTAAAAGAAGAATATTAATAACATATAATGAAAAATCTCAATAGTAAAACCATAAATAAACCAACCTAAAAACAGTCATTTCTTAAAATAGAATCAAATCAAAAACTGGAATTTGCTGTATTGAACCAAAAAGACAAAATGCAGAAAGGGAAGTGCCCCTTGATCTCACTCTTAATGTAGACTAAAACAAAACCCAGAAAAGCCACTGAGAACAGGCAAGGGAGTATATGTTTCGGCTCTATCTCTGATCACTTCAAACCAGAACACATTTAGGTGACAAATACATCATTCTGCCCACACCAGGGTTAATAAAACTGCTGCAGCAATTTTGGCCCTTTTTATACCTATGGAAGGAGCCAGCGAGTTGTACTGAACAGACCTTCTGCCACTTAATTGCCTTCCCGCAAGATGCCACCCCTAGAGATGTTCAGTTCTTTAACCCTCTCTCCTTGTTTACCCCTTTGTTTTATTCTTCGTTTTCAAGATGCTGTGCAGGGTAGAAATGAACATGCCTTCTTTGCTAACCATTCATTTCTACCATGATTCCCATGCACACCAGAAAATGTACATATTGGTAAACTGAATTTCCCCTACCAGTCTTTTGATATGAGTCCATTCTAAATGTAAGAAATTATGTTTCCTTCTTCACAGCAGCTTTAATATGTAAGAACAAGAAAAGAGAAAGCGGTTTAGTGGTGAAGGTCGTTCTCCGCCGATGGTTAGGAATGTCTCCAATTCCCAGTAGGCCCGCCTTCCCCACTACAAACATCTCCTTAAGGGAGAGGTGGGACCAGCTCCCTTTAGTGAAAGTCCTAACTGTTCCTTGGAGTTTCAGCCCAACTTACTGTTTTTTTTATGACTTCCTTTATCCACCCATTAAAAAAGAAATCCCTAAACACTTCATGTTGTTTGAATAACTCATCCATTTCCTGTCATAATATAGGAAAGTATGTAGCTGTCATGGAGAATGAATACAGATATATGGTGAATAGTGCATGATTTTTTACATCCTTGATGAAAGATTTTGCGCACCAACCCACACTACAGCATTTTGTTGCTTCTCACAACAAGAAGCTTTGCCACTTCAAAGCTTCACATACCGCTCAAGATGGGTGTGAGTCCTGTCAGCCTCAAGTAATAATTGTTTTTGTTCTTGTGTTGTTCCAATCTGTTGCTTATTTTATTTGCTTTTGGCCCACCAACGTATTTAAATTTTTCATTTTCCTTACAAGAGATACTTGGCTCTTGGCTATTTTTTTTCTTTAAATGAACTTCAAACTTCTGCCCACTTTATTCATGTTGACTTTTAAGACAGTAGCTATTTTGGATATATCTTTATATGCAGCAATTTGGGGCCATGTATTTCTTCAATTCCATGTGGTCATGTAAGTATAGTAAATTATTAAAATCTTTAAAATATTACTATATCTTTTCAAGCATCTGAATTCCTAGGATATCCATGCAAGCAGCAAATCTGGCTGAACGCAGTTTTTTATCAGTCAAATGCTAGCAATTTTGTATCTATTATGTTTGAAATTCTGTGCTAATTAATTCAGTCCAGCTATGAAAAAAAACAGATATCCAGCCAGGAGATCTATTTCATATCAATATTTTAAGTGCCTTCGATACTCAACAATTTACAATCACTAAGTCTCCCACAACCTTGCTTTCAGGAAATCAATCAATTCCAAATCAAAGAGAACATCTAACAAGACCTGCAAAATGCAATCCATATTGGCAGGCAGGCATTCCAAAGCTTACCCAACAATTCAATGAGCAAAATCTCTCCTAATCTCTGCAAATGAATAAATTATGCCACCATCTTGAAAATCTATATTTATTATTCCCCCAAAGAGACACAGTCTCTAATTTTACCATCTAGCCTGCAGAGAAAACTACTTCTTTTAAGAAAAAGATAATCACATCAGTGAACATGAATGGAAAACCAACAGTAAAAAAACAAAATGTAAAATTCTATACACATACACATACACAAACATGTACTTCATTGGTGGAATTATGAGAAATGAAATTGCATGCCTCTCTAAAATATTTTCATAAGTAGTATTAGTAGTCCAATTGGAACATTATAAAATATTTTTACATCTGAATCCTTTGATGCTGCCTGTGTGATAGTCAAGTCTCAGGTAACTCAGGTAAGTATACATACAACTTTGAATATTTACGGTGCCTGAGTACCTTAAGATACAGTGGAGATGTAGTCATGACTGTGGTCTCTGTCTCTGTCTCTGTCTCTGTCTCTCTCTCTCTCTCTGTGTATGTCGAATTTCCCTATAACTAGACTCAAAAAAACAGGCCTTAATGGAGAAGGGCTACATTTATTGGTGGCTGCTTCTGAAATGACTCAACAAGGGCATTTTTTCTAAGGGTTGCCTTCTTGTGTATTTTACATAGTCATACAAACACACATGAATTCTGTGCTCAGGGTCTTCAGAGTACACCATCAGATTCTCCACTCTTCCCTTCTCCTTGTCATGGAAACACCTAAAATAAACTGCAGCTCCCTAGCTCTATGCCTTCCTTTTGAGTTTGGACCATAGGGAGAGTGAGTAGGTCCTCAGGGAGAGAATGACATTGTTATTCTGTGATTCCTTCCAGGGAGGTTGCTTAAGCTAGCGGGATCCCTCCTCTAACGGTCAGAAGTCCTAGTACTGTCCCCTGTGAATAGCTGTCCTGTCTTCTAGCTCTGCGAATGGATCCCTTTTCTGGATTCGTCAAGTTTCTGGATAGGGAGAAATGAACGTTGTTAATTGTGCCATTTTTTTTTTCTCTTTTTATTCAACATACCTTAAAACTTGACCTTTTTGAATGAATTGTTCTTTTTTTTTTCTTACCAGGACCTAGTTGACACTTAAGTCAGTGTGGAAATGTATAGCTGATTACACAAGTAAGAACCAATGGGATATTTAGTAGGCACAAAAGAATAAAAGAGAGAGAGTCCCTATACTTCCTGGTCCTGAATCTATCAGTCATCTGAATCTAACCTATTCACAGGGGTTAGCTAGCAAATTCTTGGCAGCAATAAACTCTTCAAAAGAATCACAAAGCTCCAGTTGACAGCAGAATTCCCAGTCTCTGATAAAAAACATTTCTACTATGGTGGCCTTTGGTCTATGAAAATCTCATTTTGAGGTAGCAGAGGAGAAAGCTAAATCAGTAAAGCACTTGCTGCGAAAATATGAGGATCATGTTTGTAATCCCAACACTGGGGACATGGAGACAGGAGAATGCCAGGGGCTCATTGACAAGCCAGGCTCACTATAATAGCAAGTTCTAGAATTACTGAGAGATCCTGACTCAACAATAAAGACGAATTCCTCACATCGATTTCTAGGTGCCATATTCACAAATGTGTGTGTACACATCTGCGTGTACACACGTAAGCACACACACACACACACAAACACACACACACACACGCACACACACGCACACACACACGTACACTTCATTCCTAAAAGTTATTTGAGATCCAATATTCAATACTTTTTCCTACAACCTGATAGAGTCAGTTCCAAGTTCCAAGAGCCCACATCTTGTTCGAGTCTCAAGTACTATAATTCCGGACTGTAATCAGTCAGCTATGCCTTATCCTCCCTGTTTAATTTCCTTCCTTTCACCTTTCTCTTCTAAACCAGGTTAATTTAAGACAGTCAAGTCAAAGTATGTTTGTCGTAACTCTGTACATCTGTTAAGATAGTCTATCTTTTCTTCTCTTCTTGCCCTTACTACCCACCGTTCTAAACCGTGATCCTCTGTTCATTGGTATACCCTTTGCAGTGTGTCTCTTTTAATCACCGGAAGTCGCACTGTAACAATCAAAGATGGTGAAACATAGCAAGTAACCATAACACTTGGCATTGATTTGGCACTTGAGGGGGGAGTATGAGGCAGTTGCAGTTAAATAAGCATAGTTACAACTCAGTAATGGTTCCCTAAGAAGCAAATACCAGAAGAAGAAGGGAAAGAAGAAAAAAAAAGCCAAAAGCTGCTTTCATTCCCTTTGCTGACAAGAATTTGTCACCGTCCTGAGGGCAAAAAAGTGAGAAATATAAATTCTGTGGTTCATTTCCCCAAGGACATGCATAAAAAGACTGGCTTCTAACGTCTACTTTGAGATTCCTTCCCTTTCTCATACAGTATCAATAACAGTTCTGAAGGCTGTTACGAGTTAATGTCTCTGAAAGAATGTGGAGGCAGAATCACAAAAGCCTAGGAGAGATTCACTGTGCCCTACAGAGTAAAAAGATTATATGTCATTTAATCCACAGTGGAAATAACAGTCGTATGTTCTAAGAGAAGCTATGTTTATTTTCCCCAGAATCTTTTCACAGTAGCCACATCACAGTCCCATCACAGAGGCACTTGTTATTGTTAGAGGTAATTCTTTCCTCAACTGCTTCAGTTCCTAAAATCCCCGTTAAAACATATACTGACAAATACAGTGAGTCAGACCACCATTGGAAATCTGGTGATTCCATCCAATTCCAGTTCTCATAAGTCTACAAAGGCAAGCTGTCTAGAGTAGAGAAGACCTAATTTAGACCAATTCATCCCCAAATATTAAATGCCAAGGAGAAATAATAAGACTAATTCCCATCCCATAATGAGTAGACGTTTGATGAAACAGATTATAGCCCAGTGAGATCATGCAGGGTTATGTCTGCTCAGAATATTCACTGGCCAATTCGCTCAGAAAAGCCTTGTGACAATGAGCAAAAAAAAGGGACAACTTTCTGGAAGAAAAGACATCTGAGCTGGGCTTTCATAAAAAAAAGTTCCCCAGGTGCCTTAATCACTTCTCTTACTGTGATAAAACCCAATGACCAAGGCAACTTATATATTTTTAAAAAAATATTTAATATGGGGCTTACGGTTTTGAAGAGATAGAATCCAGGACAGCAGAGAGCTTATAATTTTAACCACAAGTAGGAGATAGAAAGTAGGCACTTGGAATGACATGAGGTTTTTTGATTTCAAAATGGACCCTTAGTGGCACACCCCTTCCAAGAAGGTCACACCGCCTAACCCTTCCCAAATAGTCACACCAATTTGGGACCAACTATTCAAACATGTGAGCCTTTGTAGGCCATTTTCATTCAAACAACCATATGAGGTCAGCGAAAGAGTTAAAAGAACTGATTCCAGAAGTATGCAAATGTGTTTACAATACAAAGATCTGTGTAAGACAGTCAATTCAAGTCAAGTTTATAAAAAAAAAAAAAAAAACACATCTATTTATACGTAATGTTACCTGAAACATAGAAGATAACCTTAATCCAGGAATCCTCAGCATTAAAGATTCTTTTTTCTTGGGACATTTATGTGGCCTACATGTGCCTACCTTGGTAGACTTAGTACATAAATAGCTAGTTTTCATTAACTATTCAATGAATAATTGACGCAGGTGATTGCTATAGGCAAGCAATATTGAAGACAACAGCAATGATGTGTAAATTTGTATAAAACCACAAAAGGCGGAAAATGACGCATTTTCTAAATATAGGAATACTTCCTACCATACAGCACAAAATTTATAGTTGTTTGATTGGATGCTACCTGATAATATCCTCTATGGAAGCATAATATGCAGCTGCAAAGCACCTGGATAGGACAGGTAAGTACTGAAGGTTGTCCTCAGGTACATAGCGCATACCCTTACAAGACTACAACCAGAAACGCATGAGAGATTACATCATCTAAAACACCGATCAAGAGTGATATGATGCATTTCGTTATTATAAATAAATAATTCTGTGCTATAGGCACATCCTTGACCTCTCTCTCTCCATATATATATATATATATATATATATATATATATATATATATATATATGTATATATATATTTACAAACTTGGCCCAGAATAAAAATTAAGAAACATATCTCATTAATCATTTCAAATTAAAATAAAATCACTAGCAATAAGGCTAATCACGGAGGGGAAAGACTTCTACAGTGAAAATTTCAATTGTCAGTAAAAACTGAAACTCAGGATGCTAGAAGATAGAAAAATCTCCCATGTCCCTCTGGAATTTGCTGTATCACCAAAAGTTACAGGGTCAATGCAATAGTGACAGTAGAGAGCAAGAAAGAAATCCTAAAATCCATGTGCAAACACAGGAGACCTTGGACACCAAAGCAAACCTAAGCAGGAAAAAAGCATGCTAGTTCACAATACCTGACCAACCGAACAATGGTGACAAAAGCAGCATGTTCCTACCATAACCTCAAACACAAAGGCCAGAGGAAGAGAATAGAAGGCACAGAAGTGAATCCACACAGCAACAGCCACTTAATTTTTTATAAAAGTACCAAAAACAAACAATGCTGAGACTGGAGGATTTGAATTCAAGGCCAGGTTGTACTACAAGGTAAGCACTTGTCTCCAGAAAGAAATCTCCCCTTTCCCCATACTAAAAAAAAAAAAAGGAACTACAAAATAAGGACAAGAAAGCAGTGCGTAATGGGAAAATCTTTCATAATCAACAACTATTGCTTTGAATGGAATCATTCTGAAATTCAGAGTTGTTTTCAAACTTAAAACCATCCGAACCGAAATCCTAACATCTGAATATTTTTTTTTTATTTTTTTCTTATCAGTTACATTTTATTAACTCTGTACCCCAGCCGTGTCCCGATCCCTCATTCCCTCCCAGTCCCTCCCTCCCTCCCTCCTCTCCACCGTGCCCCTTGCCAAGTCCACTGATAGGGGGGACCTCCTCCCCATTCATCTGATCCTGTTTTATCAGGTATCTTCAGGACTGGCTGCAAAGCTCTCCTCTGTGGCCTAACAGGACTGCTCCTCCCTTGGGGGGTGGGGAGGCCAAAGAGCCAGTCATTGGGTTCCTGTTAGAAATAGATGTTTAAAAACACATGGAAGATATACAAAGAGGAATAGGCAGGTATAGCAAATACAATGGGCACCGCTTTAACTGGGCCATTTGACTGGACAGAGAGAAAAGAATTCAAGCTGGTATTACTGAAGGGAAGAATGGGTAATAGGGCATCATGGGACTTGGCCTATGACAATTTTTACCAAGAGTTGTTCTGTTTTCAGAAGTCTGACTAAATAGAGCTCCTACTGGAAAAAACAAAACTCAAAAAAACAAAACAAAAACAGTGGGTACTAATTTGGTAACTCAGGGGACAGCAGCTATGGGAAGCGAATACGTAACATAATTCAACAGGAATGAGAAACCCTGGTAGTTTTCCGTGTGGCAGCCCACAGTGTGAGTGCATGAAGTCCTCCCAGAGATAAGGAAGAAAACCCTTTACCGAAGCATGGGTCATCTGCTCTGAGGTCAGAGGACTCTCGCTGCGTTCATGTAAAGTCTCCTCCTGAAGAGGCCAGGACAGGATGAAAAATAGCTAAACCCACGGACCTTCCTGTAAATACTCTAGTGCCCTACATGTTCTCCAGGCGAGGTGGGCCTGCTTCTGCTTCTGGCCTCAGAGGATAGATGCTGTTATGGGAAAAGTACATGTCCACCTGATCCATTAGAGAGCAGTAAAGAGACTATATAGGGCCCATGCCCATCTGTGAGGCTTTCAAACATGCCCTCACCTGTGTGAACACTGCGGCAGGCTCTCACAGAAACTTAATGCAAGTGAGGGACACGAAAAGCCACCATCAAGAGTCTCATCCAACTCAGACACTGTCGCACACAGACAACTGTCAGCAACAGGAGTAGTCATTTCATCGCACTGATCTGGACTAAAAACCACAGGATTCAGTAATATTTTTGGCCACCTTATAACTGAACTGCAGCTGAGTTCACCGAAGTCAAGAATGGGTTAAGTACATAAAAGCTAAAGAATTTAAATATAGAAGGCATAGGTGAAAAGGGCCACTCTTATAAGCCATGAAGTAGTTTAATGTACATCCTGGTACCAAGGGTGGTACACCTCACTGATTTGTTAACCAAAGAGGACCCTGACGCCTCGTAAGACATAAAGGCTATTGCTACTACTGTTGGTTCTAGACTATATTAATAAGACCCTATTAGTGAAGACAATATGCTTTGGTTGCAGGGCATGGAGAAAAAAAGCTCTGACTAAGCTTCAAGCACCTTCTTTTCTGGCTGGCTTTCAGAGTGCCAGGATGTGCTACTCAGGCTGTGGAAGGAGAATCATCACCAACCATCCTGCCTGGCTGTGTATCTTACATTATACAATACTAATATGCCATCTAAGATGTACACGCTTGTGCAATAATGGCATGGCTACTGTAGATACAACCAACAAGTTTCCAAAGGCCTGATCCACAGGAAGGAATACTGATACTACCTACAAGACAGAACAAAGCTTTATGGATGGAGAAGTCATAGGCCCCAGTCGGGGAAGCAATTGCCATTGTTTTGTTCAATAGATGTGCCTGTCAAACTGCTGTCTGAACATGTGTGTTCATACCCATTGATCACTCTAGCTGTCAGCTGCAACCAATCATCGAAAAAAGCTTGCTTTGCATAGAAGGTATACCACGGAGACTCATAAGCACTGATGAAACTACTGGGTAAAATATTGCTGCTGTGGCAGTGTTTCGATGCCGACCCAGAGTTGGGAATCTATAGCACCCCCTCCAAAGCTCAGAAAACATTGTACAAGGGAGGCAGACAGAACATAAGAGCCAGAGGCCTAGTGTAGTGCTGTGTAACAAATTCTTCTAAGTTTAAATAATCCCTCCTCAGGGGAGAAGGAAGGTTATGAGACTCAAGCTTTGAGGTATGTTTACTGACACAATATTCACATGTGCTCTTCCTGTGGTTATTCAAGCAGAAAGAAATTCATGGTGAGACTCTCAGACCTGTTGAGCTTCTTGCAAGTTGTGCAAGGAGCACCAGAATTACAGATTTCCTTAGCCGTCATTCGTCTGTGTTCTGTAGGTTGTTTAACGGTACGATGGAGCTGTCATTGAGTCTTCTGCTCATGTATACAATGACAACAAACTCAGTAGTTTCTGCAGTTGAACTTTGGTCATTACTTTGGTCATTCATTTATTGCTGATTCCTTATTTAGAACGAGTACATTTGTTCACATTTCTTCAGGACAAGTTAATACAACAGATGTCAATTTGTGTCGGCTATAATCCTATGCAGTAATTAAAAACAGGTAGGGTTTATGCTCATAAATACTTAAACAACATCAGTATACAAATGATTTCTGTTCATATGTAAGATCTAAAAGCACAGAGGTTTTTTGTTTGTTTGTTTGTTTGTTTTTGTTGTTGTTGTTGTTTTTTGATCCTCTAGGGGTGGAACATATTTTTCTCAAATACCCAAGTGTAAGAAACACAGCCTATGAGCCCTTTGTGAAACACAGACCTTATGAAATCTCCCAAGCGCCAACTATAGTTTTGTTGGGAAAATGCAACAGATAAAATATCAGATGAAATAGAAGAGACAGTTAAAATGGTGTCAAGGGAAGGTACTGGGCTCCTCATTAAAAACAGAAGCAGTTTGACTAATTGCACACATTTGTCTGGTCCAGTGCTGAAGATGAAGGTACTTCTGGTTCTCAGGGCTGCAGATACATAAAGACAGACATGACAGGTCATCTGTCATGTTTTCAGGTGCAAATCCAACACAGAACTGCCTTTCCTGATAAATCTTCAGTGGTCTATATTAAGCTTCCCTAATAAAGACAGAGGGCGGTCTCAGTGTGAGTTAAATCAGATGGATGCCTCCAGAGATCAAGGCTGCCAGCACCTATAAAACTAATGCAAAAAGTTGTGTGTCTATGACTTTCGTTAGTGTCTAAGCAGGGATGATGCTGATGCCATTTTATAGGATAAACAACAGTGACAATTGCATTATAACCTTCTAACAGAAACTTCTTCCTCTCTGAATCCACTCTCAAACCAGAATGGTGCACAAATCTTATTACTGTATTACTAATGCATTTTTTTATATATAAAAAATGTAGCAGCAGAGGGACAAGATGGTGGCGCCGGGAGAGCACTGAGTCGGAAGAGCAGGACAACATTTTCCTTACAGCAACCAAGAGACTGAACTCTGGGCCCTAAAACAACAGCAATTGTGTTTCCCAGGTGAGAGGAAACCCTCACTGCTTGGGAATCAGTTGGGTCCACTCTCAGGTCACCCAGCCAGAACCAGGAAGAGATCCCCGGTCATGTAGGCACTAGGTCACCAGACAAGAGCCACACGCCTGCATGCCCTGATCACCTTCCCAGGCTGAACAGTGGGCACAAAAAACACCAGTGATTGGGAGTCCCAGTTGCGAGAAAAACCCACAGGGAAGGAAGGCAATGGGACTGGCCATGGGTCACCCAGTCTTTACCTGGAAAAGGTTTTACAGACCGTGGGTACCCGCCGCCATCACCGAACTAGGCTCAAGCAATGAGCACAGAGAGGTGTTGCGCTCCCGGCTCTCTGGCACAGACAGAACTGTGTGCCCCAGGGCAACAGAGACTAGGAGTCCCTGTCGGGAGTAAACCTCACAGGGAAGGAAGGAAATGGGGATCCAAATTAGGTCATCCAGTATATCCCTGGAAAAGGTGCCACAGACCAGCAGGCAGGCATGCACGTAGCCAGCCCAGACACCTGTTCTGTACCAACTATTCCTCACAGACAGAACTGTGTGCCCAGGAAACAAGAGACTTGGAGTCACTGTCAGGAGAAATCCTCACAAGGAACGAAACAAAGGGGACTAACTTATGCCACCCAGTATATCACTGGAAAAGGTCCCGCAGACTGGCCCAACCCAGGGACCTGCTGTGCACCAGATAGCCTGCTGTTACCGGAAGAGCTGTACCCACCCGCCACAGATTACCACTTGGGTACTGGGGCACAGAGCCCCAACCTCAGACCTACAAAAGCCCAGGATCCCCGAGATACCACCAGATACTGCTCCAAGGGGCAACCAGTTATCCATAACAAAAATGACCAAGCCATGGGACACACAAGTTACAGCAGCAGATCACTAAATTTACAGCAAGAAACCCAGAAGCAGGGCAGCTGTCTTCAGGACTTCTCCGGGTGAGAAGAGAGCCCTCTCAACTAACAAGGACCACAGTTACCACTCAGGTCTCTATGCCTGAGGTGACCAACAGCAACTCATGAAAAACATCGGCCATACAGTGACTATACCTAAAAAGCTGAGAAGACTTCCTTCAGGAAAAGCCATCTTCCTGCCAAGGGGATTCTCTCCACCACAGGATTCCAGGAACCACCAGAAACTAACTCCAAACACCTAAGCTGACCCAATGAGTAGAGGCCAGAGTGAAAGCTCAACCAAAATAAGACAGAGAAATATGACATCCCAAGAACCCAGTTATCCAGGGGAAAGTAGCCTTGGACACCCCGGCATAATTGAAATTCAAGAAGATGACCTAACATCTATGCTCATGAAGAGGATAACAGAGGAAACAAATAAAATGCATAAAGACCTAGAGGAAGATAAACTCAAACAGATTATGGCCATCAGTAAAAAAATAGAATAAGATAAAAACAAACAGATTATGGCCATCCATAAAGAAATAGAAGATAAAGAAAAACAGATTATGGCCATCCATGAAGAAATACAGGAAGTTGCAGCCAAAAAGTTTGTGGCCTTTAGAGAGGAAATACTTAAATCACTGAAAGAAATAAAAGAAACAAAGGATTGTTCAAACAAACAGCTGAAGGAATAAAAGGAAAAACAGGAAAATACAGTCAGACAGGTGAAGGAAATCAGTAAAATGGCACAAGACCTGAAGATAGAAGAAAAATTAAAGGAAACACAAATGGAGGAAATTGTGGTAAGAAAGAACTTAGGGAAGAAAACAGGAACTACAGAGGTAAACATAACCAATAGACTACAAGAGATGGAAGAAAGAATCTCAGGTGTGGAAGATACAATGGAAGAAATTAATGTATCTGTCAAAGAAAATATTAAATGTAAAAAATTCCTGACATAGAACATCCAAGAAATTCAAGACAACATAAAAAGACAAACACTAAGAATAATAGGAATAAAGGAAAAAGAAGATTCCCTCCTCCAAGGCCCAGAAAATATTTTCAACAAAATCATTAAAGAAAATTTCCCCAACTTAAAGTAGAGGCCAATAAGAATACAAGAGGCCCACAGAACACACAATAAATTAGACCAGAAAAGAAAATCCTCCTGCCACATAATAATCAAAACAGTAAGTATACAGTACAAAGAAAAAAATACTAAAAGCTGCGAGGGAGAAAGGCCAAGTAACATATAATGGCAAACCCAACAGAATCACACATGACTTCTCAACAGAGACTATGAAGGCAAAAAGGGCCTGGACGAATATCATGCAGACCCTAAGAGAACACAGATGTCAGCCCAGGCTACTATACCTAGCAAAACTCTCAGTCCTCAGAGACAGAGAAAATAAGATATTCAATGACAAAAAGAATTTCAACAATACCTACACACAAATCCAGCGTTACAGAAGACACTAAAAGGGAAAATACAACACAAGAAAACTAGCTACTTTCAAGGAAACACAGGAAATAATTAACCTCACTACAGTAAAACAAAAAGCAAGCAAGCACACAACCTTATGACCACAGCCAACATCAAAATCAAAGGATCTAACAGCGACTGGTCAATAATCTCTCTCAACATCAATGGACTCAACGCTCCAATAAAAAGACACAGACTAACAGAATAGATGCATAAACAAGACCTAGCAATCTGTTGCATAGAAGAAACACACCTAAGTCACAAAGATAGACATGGGGGTAAAGGGTTGGAAGATGGCTTTCGAAGCAAATGGACCCAAGAAGCAAGCAAGAGCAGCCATTCTAATATCTGATAAAATAGACTTTCAACCAAAATTAATAAAAAGAGATGGGGAAGGACACTTCATACTCATCAAGGGAAAATTCCACCAGGAAGACATCACAATTCTGATCATCTATGCCCCAAATATAAGGGCACCCACATTTGTAAAAGAAACATTGATAAAAATTAAACTACACATAGATCCCCACAAATTGATAGTGGGAGACTTCAACACCCCACTCTCAACAAAGGACAGGTCAACAAAACAAAAATTAAACAAAGAAACAATGTCTCTAACAGAGGTCATGAATAAAATGGACCTAACAGACATTTACAGAACTTTACACCCAAACGCAAAAGAATTTTCCTTCTCAGCACCTCATGGAACCTCTCCAAAACAGACCATATAGTTGGTCACAAAGCGAGCCTCAACAGATACAAATTGAAAGATTGAAATAATCCCTTGTATCCTGCCTGGTCACCATGGAATAAAGCTGGGCTTCAACAACAACAGAAAAAGCAAAAGGCCTACACACACATGGAAACTGAACAACTTGCTACTAAATGACCACTGGGTCAAGGAAGAAATAAAGAAAGAAATTAAAGTTTTCCTAGAACTCAATGAAAATGAAGACACAACACACCCAAACTTGTGGGACACAATGAAAGCAGTTCTAAGAGGAAAGTTCATAGCACTAAGTGCCTTCAAGAAGAAATTCGAGACAGCTCATTCAAGCAACTTAATGTCTCACCTAAAAACCTTAGAAAAAGAAGAAGCAGACACACGAAAAAGGTGTAGACGCCTGGAAATAAACTCAGGACTGAAATCAATCAATTAGAAACAAATAAATTAATTGAAAGAATCAATGAAACCAAGAGCTGGTTCTTTGAGAAAATCAACATGATCGACAAACCCTTAGCCAAGCTAACTAAAAGGCAGAGTGTTACCATCCAAATCAACAAAATCAGAAATGAAAAGAGGGGGCATAACTACAGACACTGAGGAAATTCAAACAATCATTAGGACTTACTTCAAAAGTCTATATGCCACAAAATTTGAAAATCTAAATGAAATGGCCAATTTTCTTGATCTCCACTTACCAAAATTAAATCAAGTTCAGGTAAATCAATTAGTAATATATCTCCCAAGGTAATAGAAGCGGTCATCGAAAGTCTTACATCCAAAAAAAAAAGCCCAGGACCTGATGGTTTCAGCGTAGAATTCCCCCAGAACTTCAAAGAATTCACCAATTCTCTACAAACTATACCACAAAATAGAAGCAGAAGGAACATTAGAAAACTCATTCTATGAAGCCACAGGCACCTTGGTACCTAAACCTCACAAAGACTCAACAAAGAAAGAGAATTTCAGGCCAATCTCCCTTATGAACATTGATGCAAAAATACTTGCAAACCGAATCCAAGAGCACATCAAAGATATTATCCACTATGACGAAGTAGGCTTCATCCCAGGTATGCAGGGGTGGTTCAATATACGGAAATACATCAATGTGATCCACCATATTAGCAAACTGAAAGAAAAAACCATATGATAATCTCCCTAGATGCTGAAAAAGCATTTGACAAAATCCAACATCCATTCATGTTTAAAGTCTTAGAGAAATCAGGGATACAAGGCACATATCTAAACATAATAAAGGTAACATACAGCAAGCCTATAGCCAATATCAAACTAAATGGAGAGAAACTTAGAGCAATCCCACTGAAATTAGGGAGAAGGCAAGGCTTCCCACTCTCTCCATATCTCTTCAACATTGTGCTGGAAGTCCTTGCTAGAGCAATAAGACAGTTGAAGGAGATCAAGGAGATACAAATTGGAAAGGAAGAAGTCAAATTATCACTATTTACAGATGATATGATAGTATACCTGAAAGACCCCAAAAATTCTACCAGGTAACTCCATCAGCTGATAAACACCTTCAGCAATGTGGCTGGGTACAAATTAACTCAAAAAAAAATCAGTATGCCAAATACAAAAGGGATGAGAAAGAAATTAGGGAAACAATACCCTTCACAATAGCCACAAATGACATAAAGTACCTTGGTGTAACCCTAAACAAGAAAGTCAAAGACTTGTATGAAAAAAAAATTTCAAGTCTCTGAAGAAAGAATTAGAAGAAGATATCAGAAGATGGAAAGATCTCCCATGCTCATGGCTTGGCAGGATTAACATAGTAAAAATGGCCATCTCACCAAAAGCAATCTACAGATTCAATGCAATTCCCATCAAATTACCAACACAATTCTTTCCAGACCTGGAAAGAAAAATTCATAACTTCATATGGAATAACAAGAAACACAGAATTGCTAAAACAATCTTCTACAATAAAAGATCTTCTGGCGGTATCTCCATCCCTGATCTTAAGCTGTACTATAGAACAACAATTATAAAAAAATGTGTGGTACTGGCATAGAAACAGAATGGTGGATCAATGGAACCGAACAGAAGATGCAGAAATAAACCCACATACTTATGGACACCTGATCTTTGACAAAGATACCAAAACCATACAATGGATAAAAGATAGCATCTTCAACAAATGGTGCTGGTCCAACTGGATGTCTACATGTAGAAAAATGCAAATAGATCCATACTTATCACAGTGCACAAAACTAAAGCCCAAGTGGATCAAAGACCTCAACATAAAACCAGATACATTAAATCGGTTAGAAGAAAAAGTGGGGAAGACCCTAGAATTCATTGGTATAGGAGACAACTTCCTGAACAGAACACCAACAGCACAGGCTCTAAGACCAACAATCAATAACTGGGACCTCATGAAACTGAAAACCTTCTGTAAAGCAAAGGACACTGTCATCAAAACAAGGACACCATCATCAAAACAAAACGACTGCCTACAGATTGGGAAAGAAACTTCACCAACCCTTTACCTGACAGAGAGCTAATATCCACTATATATAAAGAACTAAAGAAGCTGAAAAACAGCAATCCAAGTAATCCAATTAAAAAATGGGGAACAGAGCTAAACAGAGAATTTTCTGTAGAGGAATATGGCAGAGAAAGACTTAAAGAAATGCTCAATGTCATTATCCATTAGGGAAATGCAAATCAAAATGACCCTGAGATTTCAACTTATACCCATCAGAAGGGCCAAGAAGAAAATCTCAAGGGACAACACATACTGGAGAGGCTCTGGAGAAAGGGGAACCCTCATCCACTGCTGATGGGAATGTAAACTTGTACAACCACTCTGGAAATCAATCCGGTGCTTTCTCAGACAACTATGAATTATAGCGTTTTCTCAAGATCCAGCCATACCACTCCTAGGCATATATCCAAAAGGGGCTAAAGTACACAATAAGGACATTTGCTCAACCATGTTTGTAACAGCTTTATTTATAATAGCCAGAAGCTGGAAACAGCCGAAATGCCCCTCAACTGAAGAATGGATGCAGAAATTGTGGTACATCTACACAATGGAGTATTACTCTGCAATGAAAAAATAACAAAATCATGAAATTTGCAGGTAAATGGTGGGACCTGGAAAGGATCATCCTGAGTGAGCTGTCCCAGAAGCAGAAAGACACACACAGTATATACTCACTCATATATACATGTAATATAGGATGAACCTACTAAAATCTGTACATCTAAAGAAACTAATCAAGAGAGAGGACCCTGACTAAAATGCTCAATTCCCATCCCGAAAGGCAAACAGGATGGACATCGGAAGAAGAAGAAAACAAGAAACACAAGAAATAAGCTAGGAACCTGCCACAGAGGGCCTCTGAAAGGCTCTGCCCTGTAGACTATCAAAGCAGATGCTGACTCTTATGGCCAACTTTTGGGCAGTGTAAATGGAATCTTATGTAAGAAGTGGGAAATAGTAAGATCTGGAGAGGACAGGAACTCCACAGGAGAGCAACAGAACCAGAAAATTTGAACACAGGGGTCTTTTCAGAGTCTCATACTCCAACCAAGTACCATGCATGGAGATAACCTAGAATCCCTGCAGTTTTAGCCCATGGCAGTTTAGTGTCCAAGGGGGTTCCATAGTAATGGGAAGAGGGACTGCCTCTGACATAATCTGATTGGCCTGCTCTTTGATCACCTCCCCCTGAGGGGGGAGCAGCCTTACCAGGCCACAGAAGATGACAATGCATCCATTCCTGATGAGATCTGATAGACTAAGATCAGAAGGAAGGAGAGGAGGACCTCCCCTATCAGTGGACTTGGAGAGGGGCATGCATGAAGAAAGAGGAGGGAGGATGGGACTGGGAGGGGAGGATGAAGGGGCTTATGGGGGGATACAAAGTGAATAAAGTGTAATTAGTAAAAAAAAAAAAAGATAAACAAAAAAAAATGTAGCAGCAAGAGGTAAACGATTTCCAAGATCTCCTTATGTGTGCAGAGATTGGCTGAGAGATAGGACAAGTCATTCTCTTTTGTAAAATGCTTACACATACCTGGCTTCCTTAGCTCTTTTGATGAAGTCTCACCTGTCCATGTTCTGTGTGCCCCCACTATCTCAGGGCAGGAGGTACCTACTCTATAATTGGTGCCCCACTCACTTTCCTGGCTTTTTATCTGCCCTTCCATGACTAGCACATTGCTGGTAGATGGTGCAAAAGGCCTGTCATAAATCTCCCGGATTGATGAAAATTGTCAAGAAGCTGACTGCTTTGGCCTGGTTCCTTATGATGGGAAAAAGCACTTGCTGGAATTGACAGTGACTGGAATGACTGGAAATTTGTATGAGGACATCCTGGAGCTTTCTGATTCTCAAATGCTGACTGTTTTTTTGTTTGTTTGTTTGCTTGCTTGTTTTGCTTTTGTTTTGTTGTTATTTGTCTTTTTACATTTACAAAATCTCAGATTATGGCCTTGAAAATACATGATAAATGAATAGGATATGTGAGTCTCTTGACACTTATATAATTTTTTTTTCTGGATAAGCATTTTTCCTGTAATAGACACATTTCACAGCTTTCCACAAATTTTTACAAAGATTTCCTAATCACATATGGATGTGGCTTTTAACATCCTTCCAACCAGCTGGGCAGTTATGGACTAGGTCCCTGGACACTGAGAATGAAAATAGAGTCAGAGTTTAAGTCTCATAATTAAGATAGAAAAATGGAAACTAAAAGGGTGTGATTTATATCCTGAAAATTTTAACAGAACAAAATTAATTGATTGACTCATTGGAACCAAAGTATATACCTGTGAAACTTCTCTGTACCTATTCTGTCAGTCAATAAACACTTATAAAAGTTACAGCTAAATGCCAGGCAACATTGATTAAGTCTGCTTATTAACTTCTCTGGGGCTTTTGATCACCTCTCTCCCAGCACCCTACATAATCCTCACATTTTATCCAATTCTGAAACAGATGTTGACTTTCTTCCGTGCTTTGTTTCCCCATAATTTCAATGGATCAGCATTACCCAAAGAGAGGCTGAGGTCACACCTTGTAGCTACTAACATGTTTGTTTTCTATCGCTGTATGAGCACCATGACCAAAAGCAACTTGTGAAGGGGATTTTCTTTGGCTTCCACATCCATATCACACTTGATCACTGAGGGAAATCAAGGCAAGAATCCAACCGGGAGCAGACACAAGAACCATGGAGAAACACTGCCTCCCAGCTTGCTTTCAATGGCTTTCTCAGCTTGCTTGGAAACCCTAGACTAGGGTAGCACAAGTTCCCAGGGGTAACACTCCCCACAGTAGGCTCAATTCTCCCACATCAATACACTGAAATGCCCCACAGTTATGTCCACAGGCAGTTTGATGCAAGAATTGCTCAATTAGAGTTGCCTCTTCCCAAGTGACTCAAGTTTGTGTTAAGCTGACAAAAACTAACCAGTACAACATAATATCAAACGACCTTTCATCTATGCTTGTTTGTGCACATAGACGAATGCTACTCTCAGACTTAGTCACAGATGCCACTCTTTCCAGTGTACAGTGGTATGGATTCATGGTAGTACAAGGTATTGAGAATAATTGATTAAAGAGGGCCTAACCCAGAATATGATACTCTCCATATATATACCATATATATGGGTGTGTGTGTGTGTGTGTGTGTGTGTGTGTGTGTGTGTGTGTGTACCATACCATCATACTTTCAGAGAATATTGCAGAAGATGTAATAATAAAAAGTATCTCGGAGACAGGGAGAAGAAAGCAAAATGGCATCTTCTAGGCAAGACAAAGCCTTTGAAGTTATTATTCACAGCAGCTGCAGAAAACTATTCAGGGTCTACATAAAAATGAAACAGGCAAAAAAATCAAGCACTTATGGAGAGGGTTTTAGGGGTCCCTCTTTCTCACAGCTAAACTATTTGCTACTAATGCATTCAGGAAGAAGGAAAACCATTGCTTTCAGTTGTGTAACCCTGATCAGGCTCCACTAGATAGTTTCAATTGGAGTATACAGAAGGCCTTGGTTAAACTAAATGGGTCATGAAACAACCCCAAAACTTATGAGGCTAGGAAAGGAACTTGTACTAATGTGGAATGTTGGTGAGGATGGGAGAGAGATAGGAATGATGAAAAGGGAGTAATCAGAATATGTATTTCATTAATTAATATATTTAATAGTTATATATTATTAACTATATATTAATTAATGAAATAATTTATATGTTAAATAACAAGATATTCAAATAAAATAAACACACAAAAAAAGATCATAACAACCACTAAAATTATAATTACTGGACTAGTGCTCACATTTCCTGTAATAAGCAGGACACAGATTTTATGGTTTGGATATGAGATGTCCCTGACAAAACACATGACTTGAAGCTATATGTCCCCACCTGGTGGATCCAATTATTGACAGATAATTGGTTCATGAAGACTCTTACTTAATCAATATCCTCATCCACTTATGAATTTATAATCTGGTGGCCTCACTAGGAGGTGATGGACACATTAGAGGGTAACGCCTAACTCGAGGGACAAAAGTATGGGGGACATGCCTGAAAGATGCTTTATTAACACACCACCACCTACTTCTTGGCTTTGTTACACCCTTCTTTACCAAAATCATACAGTACTGGAGCAAGCATGACATGGACTGAAACCTATGAGCCTCTGAGATAAAATAGATCTGGTAGCTCTTCCTTGTATCAGCCTCACAGACACGCGTGTGCCTCACATAGTCTGCTCTCTCACTCTCTAGAATGATGTGTGGCATGTCAGAATAAGTTTACTATTCAAGTGAGTTAAAAAACCTTTATCAGCTTATACGCCCAGTAATAAAGGGAAGATCTATTTCTTAAAGCTTCAGTCTCTTCATTGGTAAAGGTATTGATGTGTACCCTGCAGAATATAATCAGATAGAGAATGTGGTATACCTTGGTGAAGGCCCTGTCTCTAACATGATAGCTATTGTTATATGGTCTTCTGTAGTTTTAAAATATATTTATGGTTAAGATAATATTGTGTGAACCATTTAGTAAATGGCAAACAGCCTAAAAAACTAATTCATGTTCAACTTTTTCTTTCCTTTTTATTTATAACAATTTATTAAATTTGTATTCCAGCTGTAGACCCCTCCCTTGCCCCCTCTCAATCCATCCTCCCTCCCTCTTCTTCTCCCATGCCCCTCCCCTGATCCACTGATAGGAAAGGTCCTCCTCCCCTTCTATCTGACACTAGCCTATCAGGTCTCATCAGTACTGGCTGCATTGTCTTCTTCCGTGGACTGGTAAGGCTGCACCCCCTTAAAGATCCAGCCATTGAGTTCATGTCAGAGACAGTCCCTGTTCCCCTTACTCCCAGGGAACCCAATTGGAGAATGGGCTGCCATGGGCTACATCCGTGCAGGGGTTCCAGGTTATCTCCATGAATGGTCCTTGGTTGGAGTATCGTTCTCAGAAAAGAACCCTGGGCCCAGATTTGTTTTTGGTTCTGTTGCTCTCCCTGTGGATCTCGTAAACAATATCTACACAGCAACCCAGCCCTACAGAAAATACTAGAAGGAAAACTCCAATCTAACAAAATCAACTACACCCAAGAAAACACAAGATATAAATAATTTCACAACAAGAAAAGAAAAGAAAAGAAAAGAAGCACAGAAACACAGTATCACCACCAACTCAACAATAAAAGGAACTAACATTCATTGGTCACTATTATCTATCAACATCAAAGGACTCAACTGTCCAATGATAAGACACAGACTAACAGAATGGTTGCGGAAAAAGGATACAACATTCTGCTGCATCCAAGAAACACCTCTGCAACAAAGATAAACACCACCTCACAGCAAAGGGCTGGAAAAAGGCTTTTCAAGCAAACAGGCCCAGAAAACAAGCTGCAGTAGCCATCCTAATATCCAATAAAATAGACTTTCAACTAAAATTAATCAAAAAAAAAAAAAAAAAGATGAGGAAACACACTTCATTCTCATCAAAGGAAAAATCCACCAGGAGGACGTCACAATCCTGAACACCTATGCCCCAACCTTTTTTTATTGTGTCGTAAAATCACAAGATAAAAACACTCCCACTCAAGTACCAATAATACAGAAAAGAGAAGAGTGTGGAGCAAGTTGTTTGTATGACCTTGGTTCATGACTGAGCGCACCGTGAAGCAAGCTGAACACACCACTGCTCTGGAGGCCCCTGTCTCAGATGCTGGGAAGTTCACTGGCTGGTTAACTAGGACGTTAACAATGTACACACATGTAAAGATACCTAGGCATCTGATAATTCCCGGAAAGTTGCCAGATCTCAAATGCATAACCGTTCAGTGTACATGCTGGCCTAAAAACGTAGTTATAAATAACTTTTTGAAGCATGCACTCATATCCATTTTCACCCACAGAGACTCTTGTTCCTACATAGAAGTCAGTCGATGGGCATGAATACATTAGGGTTCGCATCGGAGTATTGAAGGCCTAAGCAACCAAAATAGAACATACATATATTTTGTTGTGCTTTTGGTAATTTTTCTAAATTTTCTAAATTTCTAACTTTTACAAAGTTTCACTAAAGTATTATAATGAAAAAGAAGGAGGGAGTATATATCATGTGTGTCTTTCTGCTTCTGGGACAGCTCACTCAGGATGATCCTTTCCAAGTCCCACCATTTACCTGCAAATTTCATGATTTCCTTATTTTTCATTGCAGAGTAATACTCCATTGTGTAGATGTACCACAATTTCTGCATCCATTCTTCAGTTGAGGGGCATCTGGGCTGTTTCCAACTTCTGGTTATTACACATAAAGCTGCTACAAACATGGTTGAGCAAATGTCTTTATTGTGTACTTGAGCCCCTTTTGGATATATGCTTAGGAGTGGTATGGCCGGATCTTGAGGAAGTGCTATTCCTAGTTGTCTGAGAAAGCACCAGTTTGATTTCCAGAGTGGTTGTACTCACGTATATAGACATATAACATAGGATAAACCTACTAAAACCCTGAACATCTAAGGAAACTAATCAAGAGAGCAGACCCTGACTAAAACACTCAATCCCCATCCCGAAAGGCAAAGAGGATGGACATCAGAAGAAGAAGAAAACAGGAAACAACCTAGGAACCTGCCACAGAGGGCCTCTGAAAGGCTCTGCCCTGTAGACTATCAAAGCAGATGCTGACTCTTATGGCCAACTTTTGGGCAGTGTAAATGGAATCTTATGTAAGAAGTGGGAAATAGTAAGATCTCGAGAGGTCAGGAACTCCACAAGGAGAGCAACAGAACCAGAAAATTTGAACACAGGGGTCTTTTCAGAGTCTTATACTCCAACCAAGTACCATGCATGGAGATAACCTAGAATCCCTGCAGTTTTAGCCCATGGCAGTTTAGTGTCCAAGGGGGTTCCATAGTAATGGGAAGAGGGACTGCCTCTGACATAATCTGATAGGCCTGTTCTTTGATCACCTCCCACTGAGGGGGGAGTAGCCATACCAGGCCACAGAAGATGACAATGCATCCATTCCTGATGGGATCTGATAGACTAAGATCAGAAGGAAGGAGAGGAGGACCTCCCCTATCAGTGGATTTGGGAGGGGCAAGCGAGAAAAAGTGGGAGGGAGGGTGGGGCTGGGAGGGGAGGAGGGATGGGGCTTATGGGGGATACAAAGTGAATAAACTGTAATTAATAAAAAAATAAAAAATAAAAAAGATTAAAAAAGAAAAAGAAGGAGGGAGGTCAATACAGGAGAAGGAGGGACAGGAAAATAATGCTAAGGGTATTTGACTAAAGCTCAAGAATCATATCATTTTATATTTACCTAAAATTATATACAATACATGTAAGGATATATGTATTTAAATATCTTAAAGGAAATTAGTTCACTTGAGCTTACAGTGCTCCCCACTAGAACTATAACTTAACAAAAACTCCAGTACTAGGCACAGGAAATCCTTTGAATGGTTGGTCAGGTTAGTCTAACTGTGTCCCAAACATAGATTATCTACATAGCCCATGATTATCTCTCAGGGGTCTAGAATGAGTCCTTGTTGTTGAAAACTTAATACCCTTAGGACACAGGGCTTTGATGATTTGAACTGGGTTTGGTCTGACAGCCTCATTCCTGTGGCCTACCATGATTACAGAAAATACTGTGCAAGCTACTAAGGGAAGGAAACATCTGAACAGTCTTATCCAGCTGCAGTACCTACGAGCTATGGCAATAACCAGCATGACAAGATATGGAAAAAGGTGCAATAAGTCACACTTACATCTACACCACACATCCCGCCTCTATGGTTCAGCGAACATTGTGGAAAAGAGGGTAGGAAGATTAAGACTCAAGACACCAGGGAGTTTGATGGGAAAATGTTTCTCCTAGAAATGGTTACAAAAACAAGATCGGTTTTGTGTTGTTTTTGTTTGTTTGTTTTGTTAGCTTTTCAAGACAGAGTTTCTCTGTGTAGCCTTGGTTGTCCTGGACTCACTCTGTAGACCAAGCTGACCTCAAACTCACAGAGATGTGCTGTCCTTTGCCTCAACTAGAGTTAGTATTCCAAGTGTGTGCTACCATGCCTGGAATAATGAAACAAGACTGGAATGAAAATATCAAACAACATGTTATCATGGAAGGGAGAACATTTTCAGGCAACCAAGTACAGTTGGCAAACGGAGAACTAGCTTCTCCCAGGAATGAGTCACCTTATTGATTGCCCAATGCAGCATGGTTATCCCAGAAACCTTATGTGCACAATAACAAAACCAAGATACACACACACACACACACACACACACACACACACACACACACAGGTAACAATCATAATGATGAAAACAGCCAAACAGCCTACCAACTTGCAAGCAGAGGGACATGGGAGGAGACTGAAGGAGGGTAGCTAAGAGGAGCTGGAGGAAGGAAAGAAAATTGGTCTAATTATATCTCAACTAAAGATGTATTTATAAGAAAATAACACACACATATATATTATACTGATAACAATTCTTGTTGAAACTTGGTGCTGTACAATAACCTTATTGACAAAATTACTTTTGAGCCTTTTGGGCAAATGAGACATAATGTACTAGGTTTACAAATTCCTATGTGTCTGTAATTGTTTTAAACTAATAAGTTAAAAATATCAATATTCCTTTTTAGATATTTGGATTTCCCTTCTATGTGTTATTTCATTTTAATTTAAAATATAATTACATCCTTCCCACTCTCTCCATACCCTCTAACCGCCAACATCTCCCATGCTCCCCTACTCCCTCTCAAATTCATGGCCCCTTTCCTTTAAATCACATTGACGTTCATGCTCAGGCACATGCATGTGCATGCGCAGACACACACACAGACACAAGAATAAATGTGTACATGAGACCTACTGTGTCCTTTTAGTGTTGCTCCTATGTATATAGGGTTGACCATTGGTTTTAGATAAGCACTATAGATGTTCAATAGCATTTCAACTGAAAAGACACCTCTAATCCAATCAGAAAGCCGAGTTACACAACAGTGCCCAGAGGAGCATCTTCTACCCAGTTGCAGGACCGCAATGTGGGACCCACATACTACTGAGTGGCTGTTTGACTATAGTTAAACTATGTTGCCCAGTTCAAATCAAGGTTTGGCATGACGCGTATGCGGATCAATGTGTTCATTTTCAGATATTATATTTTAGGACTATACAGTTGTTTACTAATTGAATGTTTAAACTTTTCTTAAGCCTTTGACCCTGCTATTAAAATTTTATCCCAATAAAGTGTTCCACTCTTCTCCATGATGGTAACACTGGCCTCGGACAAAACAGCAAGCTATTTCAAGTGTTCCAGTGGCCTCCTTTCCAGGCAATCTATGTTCCTGTGCTTGAGCATTTTCTGTTGCATCAAGGAAACTAGACAGATATTTGGCCAGCTATGTAATGAATGACAAAGCCTCAGACCTAAATGGCTGGGTCACTGTTGTATGACCTTTCTGTAGAGACACGAGAAAACACCTATCTACTTGAAGTGGATGACCAGCAACAACCAAAAAATCATTTTACCAGACCAAGGTTAATGAACCAAGGGGTTCGTTGGAGTTACTTACAGAAACGTGGATAATGAGGTTCAGAGGCATGATGACTCAAAGGTAGCTGTTTCATCCAGAAGCCTTTGTGCAAGAACTTATCCAAGCTGCACCCCTGAATCTCTCTTAGCTGGTGGAAGATTCCTTCATGTCCTCAGAAACTGCATATCACTTTTGTAATCTTGGAAGAGAGCCTGAGAATCATTTAAGTTTTGTTTACTTCCTGAGTCTTATGAGCCCGTGTTTTACACCTGGGAGGGGATCTGTTCAATTGGGGAGAAACAGCTACACAACAATGTCAGTGACATCAATTCAGCACATGGCAGCAACCAGATGCTGCTGTATCTCCTGTCAGTGGTGTTCCTTGCATGGCAGCTGTGTTCAAAGTGCAAGGGTGGGCATGCATTCCAGTGACTATCATTTTTTTTTGATGATCACTGCAAATCAAAACACTGTAACCTGACAGCAAGAATTAGCCTGCAGGATGTCAGCTCTGCACCATGCGTTCCACTCTGTGTTCTTTTAAGAAGCTCACGGAACATTTTCCACATGGCATCCTTCTGTGCGGCTCCTTTTCCATCTATATCTATGGCTGGTTGATACAGCTCATGCCTTTCAATTTATTATTGCTCTATGCCTTATAATAAAGATTGTTACTTTCTGCTTGGTTAGGCTCCTGATCTTGTGCTATTCCCACAGGCTTTTAGCCTCCCTTGGATAAAGCCCATGTTCATGCATTCTTACTAGTTGTTTCTACTCCAAATTCATAGCTTTGTATGTGCTGAAGTCAATCCTACAGCGATAGCCTGTTGCTTTATTAGCAGGGGAAACCACACTGGAAGGAAGGGGTCATTTTGCTGGGATTCAGTGAATATTATTTTGTACACTGCAGCCTTAGATCTCAGAAATTACTTCCCTACGATGGATTGCTTGTTAGGGTTCAGAACTATATCTCTGCAGACACATTCTCAGTCCAATGTTTTCCAAATAGACTTCTCCTAACGTTCCAATAAAATGCACAGGGACACCAGGACCCACAAGGATGCTGCTGGATGATTGCAAATAGAAACGCTGCCAGATGCCTCCTACAATACCCACATTCTGTCTTTCGTTTTTCTTTCTTTTTTTTTTTCTTTTTTAAAGCTTATTTTGTATGCTAGTTGAGCCTGGTGCAATATACCCTTTTAAGTCCATAAGATGTTTTCTATAATCTTCCCAATAGAATGATTTTTTACATATTAGTGTGGTCTTTTTCTGCACAACTCTATAGGTATGTGACTCATACCTTGGGAGAGAAGTCTCATGCCTTGGGAGAGAAGATACAGCCACAGACTTCTGTCTCATCAATCTCATGTGTGACGCTTGCATTCCTGGAAGCCAAAAAGGAAAAGAGGTGCACACATACACACATATGCCTTACAGTGAGATAACCTCAGTATTTAACGCTTCACAGGTAATCTACTCTAATGGAAAGGAGAAGACACACAGGGCTGGATTTCCACAATATGTTTCACCAGAGCGTTCTCTAACCTCGAAGCTCAGTTCCCTCTGAGGCCACCAAGCAGCAGCGGCACCAGGTGAACAGCAAATGTGTGCCCAATGGCAATCTGGACTGTGCCATAGTGGATCTGAAAACCCTGTTTTATTATTCACTGATGCCCTTCTTACACTTGGAATGTGCGCTCTACCTAAAAGCATAGTAAACTTTTTACATTTAAAGGACCGTCCCTATTAGGAGACCTCTGTAGGTTTTAGATAAATGTGAAGGTGACAAGACCATATCTACAGCAGGAGAACAGGTAATGCAAACTCAGTGTGCATATCTTTCTGAACACATCAGTGCTTTCAGTTTCTTAGAATTCTAGAAAACATATTTCCTAAAAGAAAGAAAAGAAATAAAGAAAGATGTTCGTATACTAATCCTAAGGTTTTGTTGTGATGTGACAGTGGAAGAAGGAGAAGACAGGGAACAGGACAGGAGCCAGCACAGAGGAGCTTTGAAAGACTCTACCCAGCAGGGTATCAAAGCAGATGCTGAGACTCATAGCCAAACTTTGGGCAGAGTGCAGAGAATCTTTGAAAGAAGGGGGAGATGAAAGACCTGAAGAGGAGAAGAGTTCCACAAGGAGAGCAACAGAACAAAAAATTTGAGCACAGGAGTATTTTCTGAGACTGACTTCAACCAAAGACCATGCATGGAGATAACCTAGAACCCCTGCACAGATGTAGTCCATGGCAGCTCAATCTCCAAGCGGGTTCCCTAGTAAGAGGAACAGGGGCTGTCTCTGACATGAATTCAGTAGCTGGCTCTTTGATCACCTCCTCCTGAAGGGGAATAGAAGAAGACAATGCAGCCAGTCCTAATGAGACCTGATAGGCTAGGTTGAAATGGAAGAGGAGGAGGACCTCTCCATCAGTGGACTGGGGCAGGGGCCTTGAAGAAGAAGGAGGGAGGGTAGGATTGGGAGGGGACAAGGGAGGTCAGCTACAGCTGAGATACAAAGTGAATAAATTGTAATAAATATTAATTAATTAATTAAAAAGAAAACATTAATCAATGATCAGATTAATTACAGACAAACAGCTCTGCTCTCCCAGTCTTCCAGAACAGTACAATCATTGTATCTACCAAGTTCTCTGGTAATTATACATTCAGTACGTTGTTTATCTTTGCAAACCAAAGGAAAGGGATATACCAATAGCCCCTCCCCATGGTGCAGGTATTAAGGAACTTGTACTAATAGCATAGAATATTTGGAAGCTTTAAGGTGGAACTGATGAATGATTAATTCCACATAGAAGAATAAATGTAAACTTTGGGGCAATAAGAAAAAGTGGTCGATTCCAATTTCAATGGATGTTCCGGATAATTACCTTTTGCTTCTGTTTCCTTCCTGGTCCAGCTATTGAAGACTATTTGATTAACATTTTCTAGAAAATCCTTATAAAAACATATGATTGGACACTTTCTTGAGGACTATAGCGGAAAGGTGGGTGTTGGCTCAGCTAGAGTCTTTGACTGATTTCTTAGAGAAAAAAAATCCCAGCAACTTAGACTCATGCTTTTTATAGTCTCATGAATCAAGCATCTTTTCTTTTGTAGCTTCCATTACAGACAGGTATAGGATACCTTCCTATCCAACAACCTATGTTCTGGGGTAGCAGTAAGTGCCAAACATGGTAAGGGTGTTTGGAGGTATTTGTTTGTTTGTTTGTTTATTTGTTTGTACATACCCTCACACAGAGAAAGAGAACATATTTTCTATCATCACCTTTTATCCTCCCTTTTCTTTCTGCTTGGAAACAGAATTAAAGCTCAGGCTACAACAGCCATCTTGTGGTCATGATGTGAAAACATTAAGCAATGATCAGATTAATTATAGACATGCCAGCTCTGCTCTCTCCAGAACAGTACAATCAGCTTCATCCCATGACATATTTTGTCCATAATAGCAACTTTCAGTATGTGTAGCGAACAGGCTCCTAAACAATACAGCATGCAACCTTAAAGAGTTAAACTTTTGAGAGATTAATTCACACAATTCAGTAACATATATCTACTTGTAGACATGAGGCAAGATAGGAACAAAGTTGATCAGAACTTAATAAGCAATTTAAGACTCTTGAGAAAGTTGGAATTTAAAGAAATGTTGGATTGTTTCTGGAATTTTCTATTTCATTGTCTAAGGAATGATCTTTGGGGTAATGATTGCTCAAATTGAACAAATAATTTTTTATTATCTTAAAAATTATTCTAGAGTTCATGAAGAACTATCTACAGTTCTCTAGTACTAAGGGCAGAGTTCCCACCTTGTCATTCCAAGGATGCAGAATCACCTGAACATTGATAAACTCAGGGAGAAGGGAATGGATTGCAGTGGGGAAGTTTATCCTTTGGCTTTCTGCGTATCTCACCAACATGTACAAGGATGTGCTTGTGTTTCTCACCATGACTTCAGTGAATTTTTGTCCCTAACCTTTTGTGACTACTCAAGCGTCAGCATCTAAGGAGCACGGTGACAGACATAGAGGCAGTCACTATCCCCTCACTGGCCTTTACTCTTTTCCCAAGGATGTTTTAGAGGTAGAGGATGGAAAACAAGAAAACTCTTGGAATAAAGACAAGCTGTACTTCACAGGAGGAAAACCGTGAAATAGATCAAATGAAAGGGTGGAAGGAATGGAGCAGATGACAGGCCAGAAGTCTTCTAAACTGGGGGAGGTAGTGCTTCCAGAGTTTAATAAGACAGGGATGAAGAGAGCAGAGGTGTTCAGAAGCATTGCGATAGGCATCTTAAAGTGACTATTAGGGTTATTTCTATATTGTATTTTTTCCTTAATGTGACATGGCCTGAAATTGGACTGCTTGAGCTCACAACCATGCACACATATCTAAATCCCTAATAAACGTGTAGGCAAAGAGGCAAGCAGAACAGTTTAAGTGTACGTGTAAGGAAAAATCTCTAATTCACAAATAAACTCAGTAGCTGAGTATTCATAGAAACATCAATAAGTAGAAGAATGCTGGAATGACACAACTGGAGAAAGATATGGGTTAATGTGTGCATTGTACTGATAAAGAAGCTGAGGTTGAAATAAGCTAATAGACTTTCCCAAGGTTATTCTCAAGGTTTGGCTTAGTTCCATGGCATAGTCGTATGCATCTGCTCTTTGTAGTATCCACAGATAAGTCACCAAGCTTCATGTGCTTTGACCTTCAAGTAAAGGGCAAAGGGAGATGGAAGACTGAAGACTCGGAGGCACTAGCTACGCAGGACACCATGGGATACCAGCAAAATGAGTAACACAAAGCTTTCTGATTCAAAATAATGATGTCATAGAACTTCAAGCTTGAAAGGACAGCAAATCCCTCAGTTACCGAGGACCTCATTTTCATACGGTAAAGGCTGTACCCATCTGCTTTGCAAGGACTTCTAGTTACAGACAGGGAAACTTTCTCATCACGTTTTGCCATTCAGTGGGTATTGGACCTTAAATAGGGGTTCCTGCAGAGCTCTAGTTAAAGTCTTGAGAATGTTAATATTGCTCAAAAGATATTCGTTGTTTTTAGCAGATAATACGGTCAGATGGAAGGGATGAGGACCTCCCCTATCAGTAGACTTGGAGAGGGGCATGGGAGGAGAAGAGGGAAGGAGGGTGGGATTGGGAGAGAATGAGAGAGGGGGCTACAGTTGGGATACAGAGTGAATAAACTGTAATTAATATAAATAATAAAATAAAATAAAGAAAATTTTAAAAAGGAAATCTGAACTTCTATTCTTTATGATACAATAAGCCAGATAACCTAAAAGCCCTCCAAGACTGCAATTCCTATAATTGAGGCGAACAACCACTGGAATAATTAATAGAGCATATAAGGATGATAAAGAAGAAACTAGAAATAAGGCATTCATCCTGTGGATAACACTACAATTGCCCTGAAGTGTCATTGTGTCAAGCTACAACGAGGATTATTGGTTCAAAATATCCAGGTCCCTTCCAGTTGTACGAAACACGTGACTGAAGCAGGGGTGACACCCGCCAAAGAGACACTGTTTCTTTTCATAAAGGAAGCTACCTACCTTCAGCTACCCTTGTACCTGGAAGCAAAGGAAGATGGAGGATGGCATCCAGTAGAAATTACCCTGACCTCTAGAATTGATCCTTAGAGATCAGTATCAAAGAGAGGCCCTCAGTCTTTGTCAGATTATACACGAGCAACAAATTTATACTTTGTTATAAATCTGAGGATATATTAGTTATTAAAATAAAAGATTACTTAAATTCATAATTTTTTTCTGAAAATATAGGAAATGGCACCATGAACCTTGGTAAGAAAATATTGTAGTACATTGACTCACATGCAATGCTCACATAATCCAAAAATAGCTAGAAACTAGAAGAGTTCATCACAAAGAGAAAATAAAGATGTGTGGTTTTCTCTACTTTGGTTCTGACTGAAAGAGGAATAATAATAATAAAACAATTTTTTTTCTCAAGAATTTATCCACTGGCCCTGAGTCCCAGTGCAAACACATAGTAGCCCTGAGATAGAAAATTATCCAAGTTAATTTAAAAAAAGGGAAAATCTGGAGCAATAACCTCCAGCCGAAGATCTTTTTGAAGGTTGCCTCAGATGGAGACAACTTTGTGGTAGCTTATATCACTTTACAGAGGCACTATGCTGCATGTGGCCTGACTATCTGGCCACATGCAGAAATGATTTACAATGCCACTGTGCCCATGGAATTGACTGAAACCTGGCCTGGAGCCTCTGTGTAGTTCATTTGTCTGTTCAAATATGGTTTAGATTTTTGTCTTTTACAGATAGTGATGAGAAGTATTTACCGAATCCACATAGTGGGCTCAACGACGTGTATGAGTGGCTTCTTTGGAAACAAAGCCCTGAAGAAATTAGATAAAATTTATCTAAGAACCTAGAAAAATATACAACCATTGCTCCCAGACACTGAACATGAGTGAACACAGGACAGCATCCTCAGTAACAGAGAAGCAAATGAGAGAGGCTCACCTTTCCAACTTTCTAACGAGAACAGCTTCAAGAGTACAGTGCAAGAAGAAAGGGGGTGAAACAGCTTGGCAACAATGCCCACTCCTGAATGCAAGAGACCAGGGAGGCTTACTGTGTGATGGCTGAGAAGATGGCTCCGTGGAAGGAAAGCAGAAGCTGCAGAAATGACCCTGAATTCAGTCTTTGAATGTATATGGTATATGTACATTGTGGAGTGAGTTCTTATGAAGATATCTGAAAACACAGCTACCTGAACAGTTTCAAGATTCTTGTGCACATGGTAGCCAACCATATTCAGACAGCCCAGCACGAAAAGATTCACAGTCTAAGAGGCTTTACTTACGGTCTTCAGGAGAAGCTCACCCCAGCAGTGAGGCTAATCAAGCTAAAAAGAAGGCCTGCTCTTCAACTTCCTGCTTAAAGCGAGCTTAAAGCGAAATAGGAACAGCTCAAAAAAAAAAAAAAAAAGAGGGAGAAAATGGGGAAAAAGAGAGGAGCTTATCACATATCAGAGAGGGCATCTGAAAGACTCTACCCAGCAGGGTATTAAAGCAGATGCTGAGACTCACAGCCAAGTTTTGGACAGCGTGCATGGAATCTTATGAAAAGAAGGGGGAAATGGAAAGACCTGTAGGAGACAGTAGCTTCACAAGGAGAGCAAAGGAACCAAAATATCTGGGCCCAGGGGTCTTTTTCTGAGACTGATACTCCAATCAAGGACTATGTATGGAGATAACCTAGAACCTCTGCACAGATGTAGTCCATGGCAGCTCAATCTCCAAGTGGGTTCCCTAGTAAGAGGAACAGGGGCTGTCTCTGACATGAATTAAGTAGCTGGCTCTTTGATCACCTCCTTCTGAAGGGGAATAGAAGAAGACAATGCAGACAGTCCTGATGAGATCTGATAGGCTAGGTGCAAATGGAAGAGGAGGAGGACCTCCCCTATCAGTGGACTGGAGGAGGGGCCTATAGCTGGGACACAAAGTGAATAAATTTTAATGAATAAAAAAATAAATTAGAATAAAAAGAAAAAAAAAGAATCCAAGTAACAATGTTTCAGAACATATCAGAAAGGAAAGAGAAAAATCTATTACTCCACAGTAGAAAGTTCAAACTGTGCTCTACTCCATAAAATGCTACAAGGCAGGCACAAAAGCATAATATGTGCACCAAAAGCAAGAAAAATAATCAACCGATAGATCACGCCCCAGCTGGCAGGACCAATGAAATTAGAGTAGAACCCTGAGCCAGTGCTGCAAACATTGTCCACACACTCAACAATGATGATGCCCAAAACTGACGCAGACCTGCTGAATAAAATATTCACTTTTAGAAGCAAAATTAAGTACTGCCATCTTAATGAAAAGACAACTGATTTCAAAGAAATAAACAATAAACATGATATTACAAGCATATCAGAAAGTGCAGACCCTAGGAAAAGGAGGAATGTTTAGACCAAGCAATTCATTGCAGCTGCATTCTACGGCATTTAGACGTCTAAGTGACTTATGTTTTAGTATAAGACTTGGAGGGGCAGTTAATTCGGCCCAGCTACTCCATGTCTCCTTTTCCCCGTAACAATTCAAGTCCCACTCATCAGCTTAGATTTTTGTTGCTGTCGGGATGAGAAAGGGAAGAGAGAGCCATTTTCTCAGAAGTTGAACAGTTATTAACCACGGTCACTGTTGAACGCTTACTGGTATGTCAATCAAGACCTTTATGTACACAGCCACCTTTAAGACTCATGCATGCCTGGTGAGATAGACAAAAGGCATCCCTCTCACCTAGGAAATGTGAGTCTAAACTGAAAAAAGAACTTACTCAATATCTCATAGCCTCAGTGCTCCCCTTCACAGCAGAGCTGTCCAAAGCCATTCACTGTGTATCCTTACCCCCTTGACTCCAAGTCATGACATCTGGCTTTCCAGAATGGTGGAGATAAGAAAGTCAGTGGGTAGCTGAGCAAACCACGTTGCCCACAGAGAATGAGAATAAATGAGTGGTATAAAAAGAAAGAACACTTTTAACTTTTCCTGCTTCCTTCTTCGAGAATCAGACACTATTAGAAAAGTGAACTGTGTATGTAGGGAGCATTTTGTGGTTTTGGTTTCTTTAAAACCACAGAAATATCATAAGAACATGTTTTTGTTTTACTCCCAGGTGTGGGGGACATAGGGCTGCCTCACAGCAGCTGACTGTGGTTTGCCTTGTACCCTGGAGGATACATGGTTTTTCCAGCTGCAGATAGTTTCTGCAATTGTGTCACTTTTGGAATTATGAGGACATTTTAGAGGGTATATAAATGGTAAAGCCCCGATAGGTGGGTTGTTGTTGGTTGCAGTTTGTTAAGTGCCAGAGCCCATTGGCAGAGTCAAACAGATCTTGGGGGGGGGGGGGAGAATTGAAATAAAATAATAATAATAATAATAATAATAATAATAAT
>NW_026585504.1:12625107-12678190 GCF_907164565.1 Psammomys obesus
AATAATAATAATAATAATAATAATAATAATAATAATAATATACTACACATGGTACTTGTTCCAGAGGGTTTCCAGTAGAAGCTAGGCACTCAGTTTATTCCACAGTCCAGTTTTATAATCAGAGCAAAGCACTTCGATACTGATTTTTTGAAGTGATTTTGTATCCAGCCACTTGGCTGAAGGTGTTTATCAGCTGTAGGAGTCCCCTGGTAGAATTTTGGGGGTCACTCATGTATACTATCAAATCATCTGCAAATAGTGATACTTTGACTTCTTCCTTTCTAATTTGTATCGCGTCGATCTCCTTTAATTGTCATATTGCTCTGGCAAGGAATTCAAATACTATGTTAAAGAGGTATGGAGAGAGTGGGCTGCTTTGCTTTGTCCCTAATTTCAGTGGGGATGCTTTAATTTTTCTCTGTTTAGTTTGATAATGGCTATAGGCTTGCTGTATATTGCCTTTACTATTAGGTAAGTGCATCCTAGATCTCTCCAGGACTTTAAACATAAATGAATGTTGGATTTTATCAAATGCTTTCAGTATCTAAGGAAATTAATATGTGTTCTTTTTCTTTCAGTTTGTTTAAATGGTGTATTACATTGATGAATTTCCATATATTGAAATACCTTCATGCCTTGGATGAAGCCTACTTGGACGTAGTGGATGATTTCTTTGATGTTTCCTTGGATTCAGTTTGCAAGTATTTTATTAAATATTTTCACATCAATGTTCAGAAGAGAGATTGGCCTGAAATTCTCTTTGTTCATTGTGTCTTTGTGAGAGTTGGGTGTCAAAGTGACTGTGGCTTCATAGAATGTGTTTGGTAATGTTCCTCTGTTTCTATTTTTTGGAGTAGTTTAAAGAGTATTGGTGTTAGCTCTTCTTTGAAGGTCTGGTACAATTCTGCACTGAAACCAACTGGCCCTGGGAATTTTTGGATAGGAGATTTTGATGACAGCTTCCATTTCCTTAGGGGATATAGGACTATTTAATTGATTTACCTGTTCTTGATTCAGCTTTGGCAAGTGAAATCAATCAAGAAAATTGTCCATTTCATTTAGATTTTCAAACTTTGTGGGATATAGGCTTTTGAAATAAGACCTAATGATTGTTTGGATTTCCTCCAGTGTCTGTTGTTATGCCCCCCCCTTTACATTTCTAATTTTGTTGATTTGGATGGTGTCTCTCTGCCTTTTCGTTAGTTTGGCTAAGGGTTTGTCTATCTTGTTGATTTTCTTAAAGAACCATCTCTTGGTTTCATAGGTTCTTTAAATTATTTTATTTGTTTCTAATTTATTGATTTCAGCCCTGAGTTTGATTATTTCCTGCAGTCTACTCCTCTTGGGTATGTCTGCTTTTTTATTTTTTTTCTAGGGCTTTCAGGTGAGCCTTTAAGTTGCTTGTATGAGATGTTCCAAATTTCTTCTTGAAGACACTTAGTGCTCTGAATTTTCCTCTGAGCATTGCTTTCATTGTGTCCCATAAGTTTGGGTATGTTGTGTCTTCATTTTCATTGAATTTGAGGAAGTCTTCAATTTCTTTCTTTATTTCTCCCATGACCCAGCTGTCATTGATTAACAAGTTGTTCAGTTTCCGTGTGTGTAGGCTTTTTGCTATTACTGTTGAGGTCCAGCTTTAGTCCATGGTGGTCAGATAGGATCCAAAGGATTATTTCAATCTTTTTGTATCTGTTGAGGCTTGCTTTATTCCCAACTATATGGTCTATTTTGGAAATGGTTCCATGAGGTGCTGAGAAGATGGTAAATTCTTTTTTGTTTGAGTGAAAGGTTCTGTAGATGTCTGTTAGGCCTATTTGATTCATGACCTCTGTCAGAGTCATTGTTTGTTTAATTTCTGTTTTGTTGACCTGTCCTTTGTTGAGAGTGGGGTGTTGAAGTATCTCACTATGAATGTGTGGGGATCTATTTGTGGTTTCAGTTTTATTAATCTTTCTTTTACAAATGTGAGTGTGCTTGTATTTGGCGCATAGATGTTCAGAATTATGAGGTCTTCTTGGTGGAATTTTCTTTTGATGTGTATTAAATGACCTTCCCCATCTCTTTTGATTAATTTTTGTTGAAAATTTATTTTATTAGATATTAGAATGGCTACTCCTGCTTCCTTCTTAAGTCTACTTGCTTGGAAAACCGTCTTCCAGCCCTTTACTCTCAGATAATGTCTATGCTTGTGACGTAGGTGTGTTTCTTGCATGTAACAGATTGTTAGATCTTGTTTATGTATACATTCTGTTTGTCTGTGCATTTACATTGGAGAGTTGGGTCCATTGATGTTGAGGGAGATTAATGACCAGTGGGTGTTAAATCCTTATATATTGATGTTGACTGTAGGAGTGTGTTTGTGTGCTTGGCTACTTTTATTTTGTTGTAATGAGGCTATTTATTTCCTGTGTTTTCCTGAATGTAGTTAGCTTTCCTGGGTTGTAATTTTCCATCTAGTATCTTCTGTAATGCTGGATTTGTGGGTAGGTATTGTTTAAATTTTTGTTGTTGTTGTTGAATATCTTGTTTTCTCCATCTATGATGACTGAGAGTTTTGCTGGGTATAGTAGCCTGGCCTATCATCTGTGGGTCTGCATGATATCTGTCCAGGCCCTTCTGGCTTTCATAGTTTCTGTTGAGAAGTCATGTGTGTTTCTGTTGGGCTTGCCATTATATGTTACTTGGCCTTTTTCCCTCGCAGCTTTTAGTATTTTTTCTTTGTTCTATATACTTACTGTTTTGATTATTATATGGCAGGAGAATTTTCTTTTATGGTCTAATTTATTAGGTATTCTGTAGGCCTGTTGTATTCATATAGGAATCCCCTTTAAGTTGAGGACATATTCTTCTGATTTTTTGAAAAGATAGTCTGGGCCTTGGAGAAAGTAATCTTCTTCTTCCTCTATTCCTATTATTCTTAGTTTTTGACTTTTCATGTTGTCTTGGATTTCTTGAATGGTTGTGCCAGGAATTTTTTAGATTTAACATTTTCTTTGACTGCTACATCTATTTTTTCCATTGTATCCTCCACACCTGAGATTCTTTCTTCCATTTCTTGTAATGTATTGGTTACACTTACCACTGTAGTTCCTGTTTTCTTCCTTAAGTTCTCTCTTTCCATGATTTCCTCCATTTGTGTTTTCTTTAATTTTTTCCAATTCTATCTTTAGATCTTGAGCTGCTTCGTTGATTTCCTTCACCTGTCTGACTGTATTTTCCTGTTTTTCCTTCAATTTCTTCAGCTGTTTCTTTGAACAATCCTGTTTCTTTTATTCCTTTCCATGATTTCTTTCAGTGTTGGCTCTTTGGTTGCATTTCCTGTATTTCTTTAGCAATGGCCATAATCTGTTTGACTTTATCTTCCTCTAATTCTTTACACATTTTATTTGTTTCCTCTCTTATCCTCTTCATAAGCATAGATGTAAGGTCATTTTCTTGAATGTCAATTATGCTGCGGTGTCCAGGGCTGCTTGCCCCTGGATAACTTGGTTCTGGAGATGCCATATTGCTCTTTCTCTTGTTGGTTGAGCTTTTACACTGGCCTTTATCCATTGGGCTATTTTAGGTGTTGGGCATTAGTTTCTGGTGGTTCCTGGAATCCTATGGTGGGGAGAATCCCCTTGGCAGGAAGATTATTTTTCCTGAAAGAGCCCTTCTCATCTTTTTGGGTATGGTCACTGAATGGCCGTGTTTATCAGAAATTGCCACAGCTCACCTCAGGCATATAGACTTGAGTGGTAACTGTGGTCTTTGTTAGTCAAGGGGGCTCTCCTCTCACCCGGAGAAGTCCTGGAGACAGCTGCCCTGCTTCTGGATTTCTTGCTATAAATTTAGTGAGCTGCTGCTGTAACCTGGGTGCCCCAGGGTTTGGTCAGTTTAGTTAGGGATAAATGGTTGTCCCTTGGAGCAGTATCTGGGGGCTGATCTCAGGGATCCCAGGCTTCTGTAGACCTGAGGTTGGAGCTCTGTACCCCAGTACCCAAGCGGTAATCAGGGGCAGTTGAGCACAGCTCTCATGTGTGCAGGAGGAGGCTAGAGCTGGGAGCCTGCGGGGATCCAGAAACTTTTCTGGAGCTGGGTGTCCTGAGGTGGGACCAGATGTTCCCCTCAACACACCATGGGGTTTGCTCCCAACAGAGAGACCCAGTCTGTGGTGTTTGGGGGTCCTCTGTTCTGTATGGGGTGGAGCGTAGAGCATGCAAGCACATTTGAGTGGTGGCTCTAAGCTATACTGGGTGTCTGCAGGAACCTGGGAACCTTTCCTGAGAACTTCTTCATATGGGGGCAGGGGGAGTTGGCTGAGTGCTCTAAGATTGGACCTGCTGTTTCCCTTCCTGTGGCATTTTCTCCCGATGGGGAAACCCAGTCTCTGGTGCCCTGGGGCTTTCAGTTCTGTCTGTGATGGTGAGGCTTGCTTGCTGCCGCTCTCTGAGCTAGTAACTGAGTGCCTGGCTCTGGGCTGGCTGCTGTGCACCCACCGGTCCTCGGGACCTTTACCAGGGATTGCCTGAGTGACCTGAGGTTGGTCCTGTTTACTTCCTTCCAGGTGAGGTTTTCTTGAGCCTGGAAATTCCAGTCTCTGGTATTTGGGTGCCCACAGTTCAGCCTGGTAAGGTGATCAGGACACACAGGCATGTGGCTCTGGGCTGGTGACTGAGTGCCTGCCAGGACGTGGGAACTCTTCCAGGTTTTAGCTGGGTGACCTGAGAATGGACCCGATTGATTCCCACACCATGGGGTTTCCTCTCACCTGGGACACACAATTGCTGGTGTTTTAGGGCCCAGAGTTCAGTCTCTTGGTTGCTGAGGAGCTTTTCCTGCTCCTCAGACACAGTGTCCTCCCAGTGTCACCATCTTGGATCTTTAAATTATTTTTCTTAAAACTTGATGGAGATGAAGACCATAAATGTAAATGGTGGGAGTTGCTTTTTTTTCTGTTTAAGGTTTATTTTTCCCAACCAAAAATTAAAGTTTATTAAAATATTCTGAATCTGGAATTAATTTGATTTTTTTCTTTCTCTATAATATAAGGCTAGAAATATATTACAGAGAAGCTCCATAAGGAAAAAAAAAATCAGTTGTAAATGGTTTTTGTGAGCTATTCAGAATATTGTTCCAAAGACAAAAAATGGTGTTAGAACTAAAACTTTAGAAAATTACAGACCAATGAAGTAGTCTGTAATTGTGATTATAACACGAAGTAGATACAGGATAGAAATCTCTATGTCATAAGTGAGGAAACTAAGACACAGAAGGATCATGTGCCTTGAGCAAAGTTACAAGCTGATAAATAGGCCTGTTGGTGCAAACCAAATCCAAGTCTTCTAAATCAATATCTAGGTGCCACTCCCAACACCGTATTTCTTCCTCCATGGTTAATGTCACTTTTTGAGCTGGCTCAGGTTTTCTGAATGTCTTCACTACATTCTCTGTCTAGCTAGACAGCATACTACTATCAACTCTGTTAAATGGGTTTCACACTGTTGGCAATATATTCATTCCTCATAAACTGTTTCAAGGCCCTCGGAATAATTTAAATAGTTTTGCCCATGTTATCTTAACATAATCAAAACGTCTTTGGAACCAGTAGATGACAATGAGTGGGAATTAATAAGTCTCGGTGCTAACAAGTGTGGTGGCTTCATTGAGAAGGTCTACATTGGCTCTGGGTGTTTGCTCGCATTGATCCCCGAGGATGGCACTATTTGGACAGATGGTATAGCCTTGCTGGAAGAAATAAGTCACTCGGGGCAGAGTTTGAGGGTTCACAGTCTGGCCCCATCCCCAGTTTGCTTCCTCTGCTTTATGTTTGTGGTGGAAAATGTGATTTTTCAGCTTCGTCTTCCCTACAGAACCATAAAACAAAATAAGTGTTTTCTTCTACAGGTTTCCTTTGTTGTGATATTTTATTGGAGCAACAGAAATCAGACTATGGCAGTTGATTATTGTATCAACCCACTTAACCTGGGAGATAGGTGCTTTTATTACATCCCACAGCAGAGGGCTTGGTGGCTCAAGAGCCCTTCCACAACATCCCAGAAAAAGAATCCTTTGTATCAGTAATAACGGTCTTTACAAAAAGAAGGTTAAGACCAAATTCCTAATTAGCAGATGTGATAGTCATGGCTATAGCACTCATATATATGACTTGATTCTTTGACTATTCTGAAAACTTGGTGTTAGCTTCTATTATATAACTAAAGTATTGTGTATAAAATATGTGTGCATGTGTGTGCACATAAGTGTATGTATAATTATATGTATGATTTAAATATATACATATAGATACACACATGTAGTTACATAGATGCATATATGTATATTCATATAAATGCATATATACATACATGAATACACATAGATATGTACATACATATATATATATACATATATACATATGTACATGCATACATATATATATATATATATATATATCAGGTTGTTTGAATCTTATATGTCAGGATGTTATAATATTTTCATTACCAAAATATTTGATTTTTATTTGAACAATTTTATATCAAATAAATTTGCAAAAACAGAGGTACCAAATGAATGGTGTCAAATATCATTACATAGAAAACAGTCAATTTGTTATTCAGATTTCATTGACATTTTACTAATTCTTTTATTTAGCATGGTGACTTTGAGTTTCCAACATACAGCAAGATCTCATGTTGAATAAAGAGAGAGAACGGTAGTAAAGATTCGTGGAGAAATCACAAAAAGATTTAATAATTGCTAAATGAGAGAATGAAAAAAAATTCAAGATAGATAAAAGTATTTTACAAAGAATAGAATACTAGTTTTATATCATGAAATGCTTGTGTTATTTTTTTGTACCAAGGTGTTTTAGACTGTAAGTTAAATGTATTACTATATTAAAAGTTAACAACAAATTTGCAAATAGTTAAGATAAAATCATAGTATGACAGAGATGCATTACATCTTAGAAATGCATCAAGTCAACTACCTCATTTTTTTAGATGAAGCGAGTTAAGTTCTTCAAGCTCCAATGCTTCTCTCTGAAGAGTATGGCAGAGCTAAGGTGATAACTGAGATTCTCAGAGATCTCTTGACACTTCCTCTCCCTTTTCTTGTATTATAGACATCAAGGCTCATATGTGGATAGTGCCTCTCACAATGAGGAGGCTTTATAAAGACTTCTATTATTAAAAACAAAACAAAACATGTCACTTAAATATTGAAGCCAGAGAAACAGTGACTTTCTGTTAACTTTTTCAAAATTTCCTGTTGTGGAACCACTCATTCCTAAGGAAATGAGTGCTACTGTATGCTAAATTATATCTGCCACAGACCAAAACGTAATCTTTTGTTGTTGCTGTTGTTGTTGTTCTTTTGAGGAACATCTATTGGCCTCTGTTATGCAAAAAGGTAAGAATGAATTTGTGATTGGACAGTATCTACTTTGTATGGAAGTGACTTAATTTTCTTATAGCTAGAATGTTGACTAGAAAAAAAAGAATGGTTAAGATGAGAAAACAAAAAATGATTAGAGTAAAAGGAAAATTATCCTGTGTGTTAGTGACTCATCACAGAAGCTGAGATACAAACAGACAATGAAAGAGAGCTAGGACAGGAATCACATGCATCTTAAATGAACCCTGAGGCGTGCACAGTAAGTCAGGAATGCTTGGATTATTATTTTTAAATCTATGAAACGTTTTAAAAAGTTTTAGGAAGTTAAAGAAAAACTAAGAGGAGCAAGCAAGAGAAATGTGGAAGAAATAAAAAGAAGGGGGAAGGAAATGAGGGAGGGGAAGAAAAGGGACAAAAGGATAAGTGGCTACTCTTTTTCCTTAGGTAAAACATTGTCTCTGTGCACCAGTTCCAAAGAACTCCCTGTCTCCAGTTCTCACTCTTCTGTCCTGCTGCAATATGCAGATTGCAGGCAATGGTGAAATAATGACTTCCAGCTGCAATGTCATCAAGAGTGGATGCTTTCTTTAGCAGGGCTCTGATTCTGCTGGACACTGCATCTTTCTTCTATGGAGCTAACTTTAATAGTCACATGAAGCTCAAGCTGTAGACAGACCCACAGGGAGAGGCAGCTCATGCATTCAGAGAGAGGGGGAGGAGGGGAATAAGAATCCATTTCCCATATCACATCAGGTCGTGGATACAGGGTGAACATTTCTAACACAAAAGTCCAAATGAGCATGAGACTACCAGTGGGAAATTTTTACATGTGACTGCAAGTAGCAGGGTCTCTAAAAACATTACATAAACATACTTTCAAGCTATAAACATAAGGTTCATGTAAAATATGAGGAAAATCTGTTTAGCCTTGGGTTCTACCCTTAATAAGTCATTGTGTATAAGAAAGTGTTGCAATAAAATGAAATAAAATCATCCATTTCAATCATTCTGCTCCATTTCTCCCTTAGATCTTCACTGAGTAGGCTTCACCACCCTTTTCCCACTGCAGCTTCTGTGCTTCTGTCTCCAATCAGACCTAACTAAGCCACTCTAAGAGCTAATTCTGCCCATGCCTTTTGTATTGGCACTGTCTCTTTTTTAGATTAATTTCCCACCGCTCTAACTGATATTTCTCTCATTTAAGATTACTCACTTCACATCCTCTAGAAAGTGTCAAGTCCTCTATTTTGAACTTTTGTTTCTCAAGAAGTATCTCATCCATATGTCAAAATGAAAGTGGAATGCTACCTTCAGATATGACAATTTTCAGTAAAAAGAAGAATTCATCTTACCTAATTCTTCTTTATGAGAGGATAAATCTTTCCCAGAGGCTAGACAGCAGATTTCATGTCCCATTTAAAGTGCAGATGTATTCATGTGACAAGGCATTACTTAATAATGGAATGTTTTGTGTTATACTATTTTTAGGCAATCTTTAACAAAAACCTATTAACTCCACATAGACAACCGACAACAAACCAGCTACAGAGCCCATCGAGGTCCAACTTGGTGAATCAAAGAGTTTTCCATAGATTAATTGCAGGAATGTGGATGAGGAGTTACTTACAGGAGCAGAAATGACTCAGACAGCATCTTCACCAATGCTCCCTGCACCATGGATTGCAGTTAGAGAAAGCTGGAAACCAGGAGCACAGTGCATAACCTACAAAGAGTTCCAGGTCGGAGACTTGTCCTGGAAGCTCAGCTAGTCTGAGAGTGTCTCTCAGAAATCCTCAGAGCTTATTTATGCTTGAGGAGGGGAGGGTCTAGGGATTTGGTCAGTTTTAGGGACTTCCTGGAAATATTAAGTTGTTGACTTCCTGAGTTTAAAGAGGTCCCCAGAGAGAGAATGTTTCACCCCTTAGGACATTTTGCTGCCTCACCTCCATGTAAGCATTCTGGGTCTAAACAAACTTTCATTTTAGATCATACTGTTTTACCTCTCCTATAACATCCTGGTAGCTAGTTATTTGTCATTGTGACTAATGTGAAGCCTTGAGGGTGGAAGAACTTATTTTGCTCTTTATGTAAGTAGTTTTAGCCATAGTGGTAGGAAGGGAGAGTTTGAGGTTGAGCTGTTCAGCTATTAGAAGGGAACCCAGGAAAGTAAAGGAAAAACCAAATGTCCTGGGCATGATGTGCCCCTCAGAAAAACAACCTGGTTTCACGGCTTACTAACAAGCCTGCTTCCAGTTTTCACATCCCAGAAGTCTATTCAAATTTTTGAGTTATCAATCAATTAAACCATTAGAGCTACAGCCATGGCATTCATAATCTAATCATCTCTGGAATCACTCCCAGACATACATAGAGGTGTGTTTGCCAGTCTACAAAGATATCCAATAGATTGTTCAATACCATCAAACTGAAGTAACTAAGGTGAAACCATCTTATTCTGGCTCCATTTTGTGTTTACTTAACGCTTCTCAGCCCTCTATCCAACAATAGCCATCCTTTCCTTGGAAACATATTTGGCATTGTCTGTGCATCCACCAATAGCCCAGATGTGTTAACCAAAATAATAAATGTTTATACAAAATAAACATAAAAAATAACTGATAAAGGTATAAATTAAAATTATTTTTGTCATGTTGTGTCTAATATGACTACTATATTCAGCTAAAACTGATGTCTCTTTGACCCTCATCTGAGATAACTGTAGCTGTGGTCTGTGTGGTATTTTGCCTTTAAAAATGCTGTAGCTCCAAGGTTCAACACCAAGAGACTTTCTGAGGCACTTGTTCATTCTTTGTTACTGGCCAAAAATAAAGGACTCTAATTTTGTCTTATGTAAAATGGTCTGTGACCTTCTCAATCTAATTTTAACCACTTATAGTAGAATAAAAATAGGGAAGAATTATATGAGGAGGTTCTTTGCGGTAGAAATATAACCATTGGCGAACCTATCTGACAAATTTGTTCACCATATGTGCGCTGGTTTTTGAGGTAGGCTTGCATTTGACATATTGGTAGATTTTATTTTCAGCTTTACTAGTTTGTGAATTTCCATGTGTGTGCTCGTGTATGTGTGTGTACTTATGTATCTCTTTATAACATGTGTTAAAACAGTCTTATCCCTTTCGATCTCTACACATCCCATTAAATTTTTTATTGCTAAATTACACGGAATCTCTATGCTATGTTAGAAATTTGCAGTGACAGCAGATATGCATGGCATATTTCAACATTGGACAGAATGCATTTCCATTTTCTTCATTATGTTTGCTGTTACAAGGGCTTTTATTAGACAACCTCATCATCTCCTTTTATTCCCACTGGTTCTTCTCATTTCAATCCCTTATTATCTCTCCCCAGAAAAATTACAACTTACTAACTAATTTATCTGCCTCCTGCCTCATACCCTGAAATTCATCTTCTGCATTGCGATCAAATGAAATGCAAACTTTATCATGCTTAAAATTATTCATTACTTTATCAAAACATAGACAGTACACAAATGTAGATCTTTCCTGTAAAAAGTCATCAGGGATGTTAACACAGTGTGATTCTCATGTTATACTTAAAGACCCTAGGGCTAAATGAAATCAACTCAGTCAATGAAAGTTATAGATATAGTAATGTTCTGGGCTGAAAATTTCCTCACATAACTTTCCATTATACAAAGAAGTATATGGTCCTTGCAAAATTAAATTTCCTTAATGTTACCAGACAAAATCTGTGTTCCTTTCAAGTCTGGGTTCAATGCCTTCACAAATATCCTTCAGAGGAGGGATTTTTATAAGATTCTCTGCTCCTATTTTCCTCTAAAAGTCAGCTCTTCTCCACGTCAGAAATGCTACAGCAGCATCACTAGTATATCACAGAATCTTCACTCTGCTCCTGACAAAACCTCATCCCCAAATGGCTGTTAAGTTATAGTCTTTCACAGAAGCCTGCCATTTTATATGCAAAAGAATTCAAGTATGTTAGCCTAGCCACTAGAGGCAAGACTCCTTGCTTATGGTCTCAGCAGGTGACACAGTTGGAAAACTCTAAGAGCTTATTCTTATTTTCCACAACATGCTTCCTGACAAGCTGTTTTAACCATGTCTTTTTATGTTAATAGTGGCCTATGGACATTTTCAAAATAAGTTATGTGTTCTCAGGCTGAGGAACTTTCACCTGCATGCTCTTTTTTTTTTCTTTTTTATTAATTCGATTTACATCTTGGTATTTGGCCCCTCCTTCTCCCAATCTCACCTTCCCTTCTGCATCTCCTTTCCCCTATTCTGAAGAATAGGGGAGACCCCTATGCAGATACCCCAGCTCATCTGTTCACAGGAGGACTGAGTTCATCTTCCTCCCCTGTGGCCTTGTAGGGAATTCTATCAGGAGGAAGTGATCAGAAAGCAGGCAAGATAGTCTGTATCAGATGTCCTCCACTCCTCTAACTAGTGGGTCTACATAAAGCCTAAGATGCCCATCTGACTTATCTTCCTGTGGGCAGTTCACTGTAGTATGTCTATCCTGTACTTTATGACTAGAATCTGCTAGTAACTGGTTATATACCATGTGTGTCTTCCTGGGTCTGTGTTACTTCACTCAGGATGACCTTTTCTAGTGCCACCCATTTGTCGGCAAATTTCATAATTTCCTGTTTTTAATTTCTGAGTAGTGTTCCATTATGTACCCCAGGTTCCATTGCATACCACAGTTTCTTTATCCACTCTTCGGTTGAGGAACACCTAGGTTGTTTCCAGTTTCTGAGTGTTATGAATAAAACTGCTATGAGCAAATGTCCTTGTTCAATGGGTATATGCCCAGAAGGGGGTATAGATGGATCTTAAGGTATGGCTATTTTCAGTTTTCTTAGAAAGCGCCAGTTTGATCTCCAAAGTGGTAGCACAAGTTTGCACTCCCACCAGCAGTGGAGGAGTGTTCCTCATTCTCCACATCCTCCCCAGCATGTGCTGTCACTTGAATTTTTTTATCTTAGCCATTCTGACAGGTGTAAGATGGACTATCAGAGTCATTTTAATTTTCATTTCCCTGATGACTAAGGATGTTGAGCATTTCTTTAAGTGCTTCTCCACTACTCGAGATTCCTCTGTTGAGAATTCACTGTTTAGCTCTGCATCACATTTAAAAACTGGATAATTTGGTTCATTGGTATTTAATTTCTTAAGTTCTTTACATATTCTGGATATTAGCCCCTTGTCAAATGTAGGATTGGTGAGGAAGTTTTCTCAATCTGAAGACTTTTGTTTTGTTCTATTGTTAGTGTCTTTTGCTTTACAGAAGCTTTTCTCTCTCTCTCTCTCTCTCTCTCTCTCTCTCTCTCTCTCTCTCTCTCTCTCAAGAGGTCCCATTTATCAATTGTAGATCTTAAAGCCTAAACTGTTGATGTTTTGTTCAGGAAATTATCTCCTTTGCCAATGAGTTCAAAGCTCTTACCCACTTTCTCCTCTAAAAAATTTAGGGGATCTGGTTTTAATTTGGGGGTCTTAGATCCACTTTGACTTGAGTTTTGGGCAGGGTGATAAATATGGATCTATTTGCATTTTTCTAAATGTAGACATCCAGTTAGACCAGCACCATTTGTTGAAGAGACTGTCTTTTTTTCCTTTGTATGGTTGACTCCTTTGTCATAAATCAGATATGCAAACATATGTGGGTTTATTTCTGGATATTCGACTTGATTCCACTGATCCACCAGCTTTTTTCTACGCTGCTACCATGTAGTTTTTTATTACCATTGCTCTGTAGCATAGCTAGGGGTGAGGTATGGAAATACTTACAGAAGTTCTATTACTGTATAGGATCAGTTTAGTTATTCTGTTTTTGTTTTGTTTACCATTTGAAGTTTAGTATTGTTCTTTCAAGATCTGTGAAAAATTATGTTGGTATTTTCATTGGGATTGCATTAAACTTGTAGATTGCCTTTGGTAAGATGGCCATTTTTACTGTGTTAATCTTACTGATCCACGAGCAAGGAAGATTCTTTCTATCTTCTGGTATCTTCTTCAGTTTCTTTCTTCAGAGAGGTGAAATTAGATTTGCCCCTAGATACTTTATATTATTTGTGGCTACAGTAAAGAGTATAGTTTCCGTCATTTCTTTCTCAGTCCATTTGTCATTTGTACACAGGAAGGCTACTGATTTTTTTTTTGGGGGGGGTGGGTGTTTGTTTGTTTTGTTTTTGTTTTTAAACTAATCTTGTATCCAGCCACTTTGCTAAAGGAGTTCATCAGCTGCAGGAGCATTCTGGTTGAATTTTAGGGGACATATCTGTATATTATTATATCACTTGCAAATAGTGATACTTACACTTTTTTCCTTTCCAAATTATATCTCTTTGATTTCTTTTATTTGCCTTATTGCTCTAGCTAGAACTTCTCGAACTATATTGAAGAGATATGGAGAGAGAAAGCAAACTTGTCTTGTCCTTGATTTTAGTGGGATTGCTTTGAGTTTCTTGAATTCCATTTAGTTTAATGTTGGCTATCAATTTTCTGTATATTAATATGATTAGGTATTGGCTTTGTATCTCTGATTTCTCCAAGACTTTTATCATGAAGAGGTGTTGGATTATTTCAAAGTCTTTTTCTACACCTAATGAGATGATCATGTGTTGTTTATATGGTGGGTTACATTGATGGATTTTCATATGTTGAATTATCCCTGCCTCCCTGGAATAAACCCTACTTGATCATGGTGGATGATGTGTTTGATATGTTTTTGAATTTGGTTTGAAAGTATCTTACTGAGTATTTTGCAATCAATGTTCATAAGGGAGATTGGTCTGAAAATTTTATTCTTGCTTGAATCTTTGTGTGATTTAGGTATCAGGGTGACTGTCTTCATAGAATGAGGTTAGTAATATTCCTTCTGTTTCTATTGTGGAATAGTTTGAGGAGTATTGGTGTTAGCTCTTTTTTGAGAGTCTGGTAGAATTCTGTGGTAAAACAATTTGATACTGGGCTTTTTCTAACTAAATTTTTATTTTTTACATGAATTATAGCTTATGTACTTTGTTTTTCAGCTGTAGCCTCCTCCCACTCCTCCCTATCCCACCCTTCCTCCCTCATCTCCTCCAATTTCCCTCACCAAGTCCACTGATAGGGAAGGTCCTACTCCCCTTCCATCTGACCCTAGTATGGCAGGTCTCATCAAGACTGGCTGTGTTGTCCTCCTCTGTGGCCTGGCAAGGCTGCTCACCCCCTCAAGGGGCGTGATCAAATAACCTACCACTGAATTCATGTCCGATACAGTCTCTGTCCCTTTACTAGGGTCCCACTTGGATACTGAGCTGCCATGGGCTGCATCTGAGCAGGGGTTCTAGGTTATATCCATGAATGGTATTTGGTTGGAATATTAGTCTCAGAAAAGACTCCTGTGCCAAGATTGTTTGGTTCTGTTGCTCTTCTTTTTGGGCTCCTGTCCTCTCCAGGTCCCACTATCTCCCCCTTCTTTCATAGAATTTCCTGCACTCTGCCCAAAGTTTGGTTAAGAGTCTCAGCATCTGCTTTGATACCCTGCTGGGTAGTCTTTCAGAGGCCCTCTGTGGTAGGCTCTGGTCCTGTTTCCTGTTTTCTCCTTCTTCTAATGTCCATCCTGTTTGTCTTCTGAGTGAGCGTTGATCATCTTACCTAGGTACCTCCTTCTTACTTAGCTTTAGGTTTATAGATTTTAGTATGTTTATCCTATACTATAGATCTAGTATCCACTTACAAGTGAGTATATACCATGTGTGTCTTTCTGCTTCTGGTATTCCTCAGTCAGGATGATCTTTTCTAGGTCCTACTATTTGCCTGTAAATTTTATAATTTCCTTGTTTTTAATTGCTGAGTAGTATTCCATTTTTGAGATTTTGACTGCTGCTTCTATTTCTTTAGAGATTATAAGGCTGTTTAAACCATTTGCCTACTCTTGATTTAACTTTGGTAGGTGAAATTTATAAAGAAAATTGTTCCTTTTCTTTAGATTTTTTCAATTGTATGGAATACAAGCTTTTGAAGTTAGCCCGAATGACTGTTTGGATTTCCTTGGTGTCTGTTGTTATGTTTTCCTTTTCATTTCTAATTTTGTTAATTTGGGTACTGTTCCCTATCTTTTAGTTAGCTTGGCTGGGGGTTTGTCTACATTGCCTATTTTCTCAATGAACCAAATCTTGGTTTCACTGATTCTTTGTTTGCTCTTAGCAGCTGATTTTCACCTAGAAACAGAGTTTTTTTTTCAGTTCATGTGTCAAGTTTTCCTGGAAGTTTTCTAGCTTGAAGCCAATTAGCAGGTTTTCCCCTGTTATGTCATTCCTATTACTTATTCACAAACTTTACTATGCTTGTTACATCGTAGTGTAATCTCTTTAATAACACTATCGAATATGACTTAGACTAAATGTGTCGTAAGTTTGGATAAATACATTCATGAGTGCATCATCGGATGCATTCCTATTCCTTTCTGCTTTTCCTTCTCCTCCTCCTCTTTTGTTTTTAATTTTTCCATGGTGTTTTGTGTAGTCCAGGCTGTCCTCAAATTTACTGTGCAGCAGATGTTGATCATGAAGTACTGATCCTTCTGCCTCTATGTCCAGAGTTAAGGAATTATTTGCTTTTGGCACCAGCATGTGCTACACTCTGCCAACTAAGCTACATTCCCAGCCAACTACATGAATGTCTAAGTGAGTTGGTTGGGGGAGAGGGACTTGTTGTAGTTTTCCCAAACCTAGAAAAGATTTTAGCAACTGATCAGTATCTTTTTCTTTTCTGATACTTCTCTGAGCAATAGTGGTAGTCATATCTCATATAAACCCCACCATTACTTTTAGAACAAAGCATGTTCAGCCACTTGGTAATATCACCTGGGCCTTGGAAGTATTCAACTCTTCTTGAGAACTTTTATAATCCTGAAAAACAAGGATAAAACAACTCAGCTCTTAGCTGATGGTTTCAACACTGCTGAGAAACTCTGGCTTTCTGATCAAGAGGAAAATGCTGCTGGCCACATGTGGGGGTGCAGAGTGTACTGAGCAATGGCTGTGTGGGGGAAAGCAAGAGGTGGCATACATCATCCAGGGCTCAAAGAGAGCCTTTAACTATCAAAAGCATAAGCGGCAATAGCTAGGCACTATTCTACATGAAATCTGGTGAACGGTCTCTTTCTGTCAGCTCCACAAGCCTGGAAACTCAGACCTTTTGCTATTATAGATGAAGACCTTAGGGTTGAGCAAAACCAACCTGGCTAATCATGAATATATTCTAGGCTGAGCTACAAAATAAGTTTGTTATTATTCTAAACAATTCATTGTTTTATTGCTGTCATTTCCTTAACCCTTCCTTAAATAATATTTTGTCTACAAGTCAAAGAAAAAAAGAAGGGAGGAATGGAAAAGGGAAGGAAGGAAATAAGAAAGGAAGGAAAGAAGGAAGAAAGGGAAAGCAGGCAGGCAAGTTCCTGAAAGAAGAGTGCTAGAGAAGGGAAAGGTATAAGGAAGGGTGGAAAGGCTCTTTCAGTGTGATCAGTGCACGCTGTGTGAATGTATGGAAAATACAAAGTTAACAGAAATGGCTTCAGCTCTCACTGTCCTTACAGCTCTTCCCATTCTTTAGCCCCAGCCTAAACTGGCAACCTATCACAGTGTAATCTATCAATGTGATTTTGAAAAGAAAAATGCAGCAAGCACTTAATATCAGATATTATCAAAGTGGCCACCCACTCTCACATTCCAAGATGCAAGAACAAAAGCAGTTAGATTGTGGTGACCCATGTCAGACTACAGAGGCAGGACTGATTTGATAGTTTTAAAAGAGGGCAACTCTAGTTTCAAAACAGCATATGTCTGGGTAAGCTAAACTGTAATTTCTGTAATTTGTTGAATAAAAAGAAATTAAACTTCTATTCACATCTAGTTCAAAGGGTTTTGATTGTCATCTTATATTTTCTGTTCCATAGAAATACACAATTGGAAATTCATTCTAGATTTGCCATAGTAACTCAAGGCTATCAAGGGAGGAGCGCTTGTGTTTTTGCTTGATCGGAGTAGCAATCATAAAACTAACTCACGGGTGCTCCAGACGGCATAATAACAGAAAATAGTCTCTTATTCTGCATGGCATCATCTAATGGGAAACAGAATGTTCCAGGGAGGCCATGTCTACAAGGATATTCACAAGTAAGAGAAACGCTTTACTGGGCTGTTCCAAGAAATGAAAGTCTCCAGCGAAGTTGGATTAGATGAACTCTAATGATCTTTCCCACTTTATAGTCATGCAGCTCTAGGGAGGGCAAAGGACTTCCACCTTCTCTGCTATTGGTTAACCAGCATCTGCTTAGAAAGGACCTTCTATGGTCTCAGTAGCTTGTTTTTGTTATGCTCAAGTAGTTGATTTGTGTACAAAGTCCCCTTGCTACTAGTCTCTACCTTCACATGCCTGTTGCACTTGATTTATTCTGAATTGTGCTGGGTTTTAAACATCTTGAAGAGTACCTGTCTTTATAGTCTTATCTGTCTACTATACATTTAATTTCTATTGCAATACTTGGGCTTTATTCTTAATGTAGAAAAATAACTAATGGTCTAATTTTTTAAAATTTTTTATTTAACTTTTATTAATTACACTTTATTCATTTTGTATCCCCCCATAAGCCCCTCCCTCCTCCTCTCCCTGTCCTCCCCTCCCCGCCTTTCTGCATGCATGCCCCTCTCCAAGTCCACTGATAGGGGAGGTCCTCCTCTCCTTCTTTCTGATCTTAGTCTATCAGTTCTCATCAGAAGTGGCTGCATTGTCAGGGTTCTAGGTTATCTCCACGGATAGTCCTTAGTTGGAGTATGAGTCTCTGGGAAGTTCCCTGTGTTCAAATTTTCTTGTTCTGTTGCTCTCCTTGTGGAGTTCCTGTCCTCTAATGGTCCAATTTTAATAGTGTAGCTCAAATAAAACCAACCATTCAAAGACACTCCCAATCTCCATACTTTGTATTGCCATGCCTATCTTCATGTATATAATCTATAATATATAACACCATATGTAACTCTTCACAGTATGTGAAGAATACAAACATGGGGAGATAACTGCATATTTCTACCCATGTGCGTGGACAGGAAAAGAGTACATATACACAGAAATGCATATACACATGTATAGGAGAAGAGAGCTCTAAGAAGTCCTAGGAACTAGGAGAGACAGAATGGAATCATGTTGCCTTTATGGCATTTACATGCCCTGGCTTATCTGGGCATGGTTCTGGATGCCTTCAGACCCAGCACTTGAAAATTGGCAGTAGGAGCATGGAGAATTTGAATTCATCCTTGGTTACCTGTGAGTTGCAGGTCAACTTTGGCTGCACAAGACTCTATTAAAAAAATCATAATTTCCCTACTTGTTAGTCACTGAACTACATTTCTGCTCATGTGTTATTGAACATTACCTTAATTCTTACTTTGATTTGAAAAGGTTCATTTTAAATTTAGCAACTGGTAAACCTGAAATCCCTTTCGAATGCCTATCTTTAGAGCTTCAGATGTTGTTAAAAGTGAAAGAGGGGGGAGCAGCCTTACCAGGCCACAGTAGAGGACAAGGCAGCCACTTTTGATGAGAACTGATAGACTAAGATCAGAAACAAGAGGAGAACCTCCCCTATCAGTGGACTTGGGGAGTGGCATGCATGCAGAAAGGGGAGGGAGGGTGGGATCGGTAGGGGAGGAGGGAGGGGCTTATGGGGGGATACAAAATGAATAATGTGTAATTAATAAAAAAAAAAGTATAAAAAAAAAAGTGAAAGGGGCAAAGAGCTTTCCTTCTGTCTCCTCTTCATCCTGTGGATACAATTCAAGCCCAGGGCATGTATATATGTATGTATGTAAGCATGTATGTAAGTATATATGTATGTATATGCATATGAACATATGTAGGTTTGTATGTAAACATTGTGGGGTTTGAGACATAGTTTAACCATGTAGTCCTGGAACTTGTTTTGTAGAGCAGGGTAGCCTGGAACTTCCTTTCTCTCCCTTCAGCAACCATTGATCCCAGAAAAACGACTTTTAGTATTGAACTTTTAGAGCTTTAATGTAAATCAGTGGTTCTCATCCTGTGGGTTGTGACCCCTTTGTGGGTCAAATGACCCTTTCAGAGGTGTCACCTATGACCATTGGAAAAAAGATATTTATATTATGATTTGTAACAGTAGCAAAACTACAGTTATGGTGTAGTAAGGAGTATACTTTAATGGTTGGGGTCACCATATCATGAGGAGCAGTATTAACGGGTTGTAGCATTAGAGAGGTTAAGTGCCCCTGATATAGCCACTCTGTCAGCCCTTTGTGAGTGCTGCCAAGGGATCCTTATTACCTAAAGCTAGAAGCTGCTAAGTAATGATAAGCATTCTGGGAGCTGGAAGGCTCTTTGCAAACAAGGCTGGACCTGGCCTAAAAGCCAACGAATGCTGCTTATCTTATTTGCTCCTGAGGCTTGTACTAAAATAACCAGGGCCTTAAAGAAAAAAGATGTTTGTATAAGATGCAAAATTTCATTTGACAGGGGGAACAAGTGAGATCAATTGCATAGCATGGTGATGGCTGGTAATGATACGTACCTTCCGGACTTGGATATTACTGAACATAAAGCTTAAGTACCCCTAAGCACAAAGCAAATGAAAAGTGTGTGAGGTACTACATGCTAGTTTGCTTGACTTTGGTTTTCAAATGAATACTTACATCAAAACATCATGTTGTCTGCCATGAATACATATAATTTTGTCAATCAAAAACAAACCTTTAAAGGAGATACAAAAGGAAAGAATAAGAAAAATATCCACTGTGACACAACTTCCTGGAGAAGGACTTTGTGTTGTTGAGAAGAGTGTGCAGGTCAAAGCACATGGTGGCACGCATTTGCCTGTCCAAAGCACACACCTGGCTCCATTCTGCATCTTCGTGTTTGGTGTTTGTACACGTCTTCACTTTCTGTGGACATATCTTCCATCTTACCAGAAACAGTCCCAGATATGAAGTTAAACTTCCCACAGTAGACAGATTCTGAGTATGTGAAAGCACATTTCCAATCCCTTTCCATGTACACTTGTGAGCTGTCTTTTAAATACTTCTGATTTCGAGTGAAAAGTCTTTTCATATGTGGAAAACTGTCACCACTGCCACAGTCATGAGCCAAAGATTTCTGTCATCCCAACAAATTCTCGTGTGCCTCCTTTGACTCGGTAAAAACCTGCCAACCACTGATCTGTTTACCAGCCTTGTGTTTTCTCTTGTATTTCACATGGAAGGATAAAGACGTATATTTGTTTGGGTTTTACTTAAAACAATGCCTTGGAGATTCATCTATGATGTATCAGTTGTTAGCTCATTTTAATTGCTAAATAGCATTCCACCATGCGCATAGTCTCAGGCTTGGGGGGACCTTTTCATGCTTCATTATTATGAACAAAATGATTATACAATTTTCTTAACACATTTTCATATATACATTTAATTTTATTTTTCTTATGCAGATAGCTAGTAGTGGGTTTTTGGGAACATTGGTGAGTGTGTTTAACGTTTTATTCCCAATCATTTGGTCCCATCTTTCAGCACATACCATCATCACCCTTTTTCCAGTTTAACTGTTATTACAGATATTAAAATGTAAATGACATTTCTTTGTGCTTTAATTTACATTTCTCTAATGACAAATAACATCAAGAATCTTTCTATGTGCTTAATTTCCCATCTGTATATTTTGGTGACATATCCAAATTTTCCCAGGGTTGAATTGGATTATTTTTCTTACTGATGTGTTCCAATTGAACAATTGTTTTCTTTTATTCATTTGATCAATTACATTTAATTGTTTTAGATGAAATCTAATATTGATTTACATCCTTAATGATTATTGCACTAGTCTATATTTCAATGGTCATCATGATACCATCTGCATTGCACACTGAATTAATTTTAACATTTTACAGTAGACAATTTAAAACTCATGAAACATTAGCAAATAGTACACTAATACCTCATAGGTCTGTCTGGAATCTAGACCCTACCAAATAATTTTATTGGTTTTGCATTCTCTCACTCAACCATTCTGTATCTACTACCTGTGTCAGCAGTAGGAATAGTGACAACATTTTAATTTACTTTTTGTTGTATAACATTCACCTACACTAAAATTCATGAATGTAATATGTACAATGAAATGCTAAAATATGGCTTGAACTGGGTAGCCTGAAAACAGTATCTCCACCATAATGCAGCCCATCCTTTCTCTCATGGAAGTCTTATTGCATCCATTTCTTGTAGTATGTCCATTCAGTATCCTGACTTACTGTTTAGACTAGGTTGTCCAAGAGAAAAGTCAAGAGGAAAGGACAGCCTTCTGAATAAACAGTGCTAGCACATTACGAACAGGACCTTTCAGAATAAAATAAGTAAATGGAGTGTTTCCCAGCAGTCTCTGTGTTTGGCTTCCTTCTTCTAGAACTCTGTAGGACTTATCAGTGTTGCTGATGGAATCAACAGGTCATCCCTTTTTAATGCTGAGTAGCAGTCTACTTTATGTCTATATGATTGCTAGCTCATCCATTTTTTCCTTCAAGTTAACATTTGCATTTTTCCTACTTGGAGTAAAATTTTTAAAGAAATTTTTTATTAATTTTTTATATTAATTACAGTTTATTCAATTTGTATCCCGGCTGTAGCCCCCTCACCCATTCCTTTCCAATCTCACCCTCCCTCCCTCATCTCCTTCCTGCCCTTCTCCAAGTCCACTGATAGGGAAGGTCCTCCTCCCCTTCCCTCTGGCCCTAGCTTATTGGAGTAAATTTTGATTCAAGCTGCTCAGTATATTTTTACTCAAGTCTTCCTATGACATGTATTTTATTTTTATTTGAGCTATTTCTAGGAATATGAAACTATGTCCAAAGATTTTTAACTTAATAGAAGTTGCCACCATTTTTGTCAGATCATTGCACAATTTTGTATTCTTTCCAGTAATATATGAGCATTCCAGACACTCTGTTTTCTATTTTCAGTGTCCTTAGTCATTTATATTCTAACTGTTTTGCTTGGATAAATCATCTTAGCTTGCATCTTCCTAATGATTAACCATGATGAATAATTTTATGAATTATGTTCACGCCTTCTACCTGCCTATATTTATAAAGATTCTAACTACACTCTGATATAAGCCCTTTATCTAACATTATTTATGACTACATGGGTATATAATTTTAAATGGTGAATACATTCAACCATTTGGTATTTCAATACATGTATACATAGAGTAATGTTCAAATGAGGATAATGGAATCTATCTTATTTTAAATATTTTTCTTTAACACTTTGGCTTATCTTTACATGAATAAAAATATTCTTAGAAATTTTTGTTTAAGCATATGATCTGTTACAAATTAATTTTATGTGTAGTGTGAGCTCACATTCCTTGTTTCCATATTGATTTTAAGTGGTTGTACTACCATATACTGAAAAGACTTTGTTTCCTCATTGAAATTACTTGGTGTGTTAATTTAAATTTTACTTTGCAGGTTGACTTTCCTCCTCTACTTGTCTGTGCATCTGCCTGCATGGGGGATCAGGCTATTGTGATGAACTTGATAATAACAGAGGAAGAAATAGCAGAAGTAACTGACAGCAAGGGCAAACTAATGCAGGCGTGTCTTACAGGTGTTCCTCCTCCATTCAGGATTCTTTTAAACACCATACACTGTTTGAATATTCATAAAATTTGTATGTGTTTTTTAAAAAATAATCAACTTTTATTATACTCTTATAATATCTATAAAAACATACCTTCTAGCCTTGAGTGATGGTTCGTGGCTATTATCCCAGCACTTAGGAACAATGAACCAAAGAACTGTGAATTCAAGTCCAGCCTGGACAACAAAGGGTGACCCTCCCTCAATGTCCAAAACCAAAAAGAAAAAGGAAGAAAAAAAAGGGGGAAAACCTTTCTTACTCTTTTAGAGGACACATATTAACTTAACTTTGGTAAAACACACAGACATTAAAATTACTCTTAGAAAGTTTCAAATTTTACAAAATAGATACTCTACAGTGGCTTTCCAAAACTCACTTTTAAATACTTTTGGGTATTTTACTCCCACTTCTGAAAGAACTTAAAACTTGTTAGGATATTTCAGAGTCAGTTGATTACTGTGTGCTGGTGTTTGCTGGGATCTTGGGGTCTCACCTCAGCTTGAGAAGCACATCTGCCATCCTCACTTCTTCATGGCCTTCCTTCCTGCTCAGCGATGCTTCTCTGACTTCCATCCCAATCTGGGTTAGGTATATTTCTTTTCTCTTAACTACTGCATTAATTAAATATTGAATAAATAAATACTGCCTTAATAAAATATTAAGAGGAGTGGAAAAAGTTATCTGTGTTTGAATCCTAAACTTAGGGGAAGTATTTAGTAGGTTGTAATTAGGGCTCTTTTATAAAACTTTGTTTCCCACACATGCACATGCATACATACACTCATATACACACACATAACAAATACATGCTCATCACATACATCACACACACAGATACACACACACACACCACAAAGTGAATATTGCAACCATTTAGCTCCATTTATCTCTGTGCTTTAATATTTTCTTATTCTACTTAGCGAGTAAAGTTACCTATTTCATAAAAATATTGTAAACTGTGTTATGCAGTACTACATGTTTTGCTTTAAATCATCTTGTCCTATAAGAAACATATACAGATGTAGAAGTATAGGTCCCTGCACATGTAGACACTGTTTTTCATACTTGTCCTTACATGTGTGCTTTAGAGCAATAGCCATAGTATTTCATGGACAGTGCTTATTCTTGTGCCATTTTCTTTAACTCTGACTATCTTTATTTGAACTACACACCCTCCTTTATTGAGGCAGGCCCTCACCCTGAAGCACAGAGTACATTTCAAATACCCAGTGGTTTCCCAACTTAACTTCCTGAGAGCTGGGATAAGGCTGCAATCTTGTGCTATCTTCCATCCTTTCTCCCTTTTTCTTAGCACTTCAAAAATACCTCCCATTTTCTCTGGTTCTCAGTTTTAACTAATGAGGCATTGTCTTCATTTTGTGGTTTCTTCTAATTTGAAGAAAAAAAAAAAGACGCTTCCTTGTCTTTGGATTTTATGATTTGACTAAGATGTGTAAGACTGCATGTAATCTTCATTGTATTTATATTTCCAGCTGTCCATAATCATCTCTGATGCTAAATTGGTTTCCTGAGAAGTCTTGAGTTTTAAGCAACTATTTCTTAATTTATTTTGTTCTTGCTCTGTTCATGTCCTTTTCCATCTCTTCTGGGACTGAAATTTGATCCTAGATGGAATTGCAGTCACAGATCTCTGAACTGCCATTCATGTTTCTTCCATCTTTAATACCCTTGCTCTTCTACTCTAAATTTATTTTTAAATTATGTTATTTGTGTTTATCTGCATGCAGGCAAGTGAACAAACCAGTTCAGTGTCCCTGGATGCCTGAAAAGTGTATTATATCCCCTGGAATTGGAGCTACATGTGGTTGTGAGCCATCAGTTATGGGAACTTGGATGTGAAATGGGGTCCTCTGTAATATCAGTGGGTGCTCTTCCATCTCTCCGGACCCTTTTTGGTTTGTTTGTTATATAACATCCATTGATATATTTTCAGTCTGCTGGATTACTTCTTCTACTCTCCAAAGCATATAGTTAAGAATCTAGCTTTTCCTGTAATCTCCCAAAGTTTGGCTATGAGTCTCAGCATCTCCTTTGATACTCTGATGGGTAGAGTCTTTCAGGGGCCCTCCGTGGAAGGCTTCTGTCCTGTTTCTTGCCTTCTCCTACTTCCGGTGTCTATCTCGTTTGCCCTTCTGCGTGATGTTTCTCTAGGGTCTTCCTTGTTGTTTAGCTTCTTTAGTACTATAGATGTTAGCGTGATTATCCTGTGTGATATAGCTAATATGCACTTATAAGTGAACAGGCCACAGAGGAAGATGATGTAGCCAGCCCTGATGACAACTGATTGGCTAGGGTAAGATAGAAGGCGAGGAGGACTTCCCCTATCAGGGAACGAGGGAAAGGGCATAGTGGGAGAAGAGGGAAGATAGGTGGGACTAGGAGGAGATGAGGAAGGGGGCTACAGACGGCATAAAAAGTGAATAAATTATAACAAATAAATAAATACTAAAAAAAAAATCTTGCTTTTCTGAGCCAATCCGAGAACATGGTCAACATTCTTAAGACCCACAAGGCATTCTGCAAGAAATGTGGCAAGCACTAACTCCACAAAGTGACATAGTGCAAGAAGGGCAGGAACTCTTTGTGTAGTGGGCAGACCAAGCCTATTTTCCACAAAAAGGCTAAAGCTACAAGGAAGATTGTGCTAAGACTAGAGCGTGTTGAGATCAAGTGCAGGTCTAAGAAAATGCTTGCTAGGAAGAGACAGAAGCATTTTGAACTGGGAGGTGACAAGTAGAGAAAGGGCCAACTGATCCAGAGCTTAGTCAATCTTGGTATGAAGACAATAAAATCATGACCTTTTATTACCTAAAAAAAAAATCTATAGTCATTTTTTTTAATTTGGTTGTGATAATTTGGAGCTTTTAATTCCCATTTTGCTCTTTTGTATTATGAATCTCTCTGCCCTGTGACACGCCACTTGTCCATCCACTACTCATGTTCTTCCTTTTCAAAACAGTAAACGTCGTTTTAAACTCCTTTGAAGTATTTATCCACTCATGGCAGCATTTGATAACAACCTTGAGGTTATTTTCCAATGATCAAAAGTTTCCACAAACAAGGGTCGCATTTTCATTCATTTGTATACATAGTATTCTTATCCTGACCGCAAGGCATTATTAATGTCATGATTCTGGGCTTTCTCATACTTATTTGTAGAAAAAAAAATTTAATTTGTATTAGATAGTTGACTTTCCAACCTGACAAGCTCTCCCTGCTCTGCATTGACTAATAAATAACCTACCCAGGAGGGCACCATCTTTCTACTGCTTTCATTTAGTCTTAAAAAGTCACCTCACTAAAAAGAAATAATTTAGTAGTCATGAAAGAGCCCAGGAGTAAATCTCATACACTAATTGGGGGTCTTGCTGCCCTTGTCTTTTTTTTTTTTGTAAAATCCCCCATTCTAAGCATTCTGGCTGCTCTTCTACTTATGTATGGGGTATGTTTTGTGTAGTGAGTATGCACGTGTTCCGAGGTATATCTGTGTATATCATGGATGCAGGAGTTGGGGTACGGGTTGAGGGGTGGAAGAAGAAGCAGAGCTTAGCCTCTGGCATTGTGCCTTAGGGTTTTTGAGATAGACTCTTTCAGTGGTTTGGAGCTCACCAAGTAGGCAAGGTTAACTGGATAGCAAACACTGTGTCTGTCTTTTCAGTACTGGGATAATGGGCATACAGCACCGTGCCTACCTTTGTATGTGGACTCTGAGAATCAAACTCAGTTTCAGGTGTTTCCGTGGCAAACATTTTACACACTGAGCTACCTTTCCAGCCCTCTGACTGCTCTTATAAACTCAAACTATAAACTAAAACGTATACAAATCCACTTTTCTGTTTAAATTTTTTAATTAAATTTTTAGTTTTTATATTAGTTACAGTTTGTTCACTCTGTATTCCAGCTGTAGTCCACTCCTTCCTCCCCTTCCAATCCCACCTTTCCTCCTTCATCTCCTTCTATGCCCCTCTCCAAGTCCACGGAGAGAGGAGTTCCTCGTTCCCTTCCATCTGACCCTAGCTTATCTGCTCTCATCAGACCTGGCTGCATTGTCCTTCTCTTTGGCCTGGCAAGGCTGCTCCCCCCTCCAGGGGAGGCAGTCAAAGAGCTAGCCACTGAGTTCATGTCAGAGACAATTCCTGTTGTGCTTAGTAGGGATCCCACTTGGATACTGAACTACCATGGGCTACATCTGAGCAGGGGTTCTAGGTTATATCTATGAATGGTCCTTGTTTGGAATATCAGTCTCAGAAAAGACCCCTGTGCCCAGATATTCATGCTGAAGATGTGGAGAAAAGGGTAACACTCTTCCATTGTTAGCGGGAATGTAAACTTGTACAACAACTTTGGTGCTTTCTCAGACAATTAGGAATAGCTCTTTCTCAAGATCCAACTATACCACTCCTAGGCATATATCCAAAAGATGCTCAAGTACACAAGAACATTTGTTCAACCATGTTCATAGCAGCTTTTTTCATAATAGCCAGAACCTGGAAACAACCCAGATGTTCCTCACTGGAGGAATGGATACAGAAATTGTGCTACATTTATACAGTGGAATACTACTCAGGTATTAAAAACAAGGAAATTTTAAAATTTGCAAGCAAATGGTGGAAACTAGAAAAGATCATCCTGAATGAGGCATCTCAGAAACGGAAAAACACACATGGTATATACTCACTTGTAAGTGGATACTAGCTAGACATGTAATACAGAATCAACCTATAAAAATCTGTACACCTAAAGAAGGTTAGCTGGAAGGAGGACACTAGGAAAGATGATCAATCTTCACTCAGAAAGGCAAACGGAACAGACATTAGAAGAAGGAGAAAACAGGAAAGGAGCTACTATGGAGGGCCCCTGAAAGACTCTAAGTAGCATTATATCAAAGCAGATACTGAGACTCATAAACAAACTTTGGGCAGAGTGCAGGCAATCTTAGGAAAGAAGGGGGAGATAGTAAGACCTAGAGAGGACGGTAGCTTTACAAGGAGAGCAACAAAACCAAAATATGTTTGAATTTTTTAAAGGCAAATGGACACAAAATGTCAAGTTTCACTTATCACTGATCATCTAGAAAATCTTCTCTATTTGTTTCAAGTTGTTGTGTAAGGCTTTCCAATAGAATTTTTGGTTAAATTTTTATTTAAGTTTAGTATTTATTACCTGTAGGATGTAATCATGTAAATCCATCAAAGACAAATATGGTACTTATTTTTTTATGCAAAGGCTAACAATTCTGAAATTAGTGGTAACAATTTTTTTAACAAAATATGTTTAATGAGTATTTGATGCAATATCAGGAACACAGGAAAGTCAGAAGGGCTTGGTTTTCTCCTTGTTAGCTTTCTTCAGTCATAAAAGAAATTTCATTGGTTCTTCTCTATATTTTTCTCTAAAAATTTTGGTAAAAAAAAATTAGGATAAATTTAATGAGAATAACTTTTGCTAGAGAAATAGATTCTGTGTGAAATCTTGCCAGAATGCTATCTTCCCTGGGGTAAGAGCAAGAAGAATCAGGGATACATGGATTCAAGTCTGCTATTTTAATTGACAGTCATGACCTATCTCCCACTTTAAGTCCTCTATTATGTGAAACACTCACATAAAGAGGATTGGCACCAGCTGTTCTCTCTCTCTTTGCTGAGAGCGTGAAGAAGGAATAGATAAACCGCTGCATTACACACTAAGATTGCCTACGTAAGAAAATATTTCTCAATGTTGAGAGTAATTAAAGTTCTCAAAGTGCAACTCACTGGCTTGGTCCTAGGCGATGCTTATGTGACTGTGTATGTGTGTGCGAACACGTGACTGACCGTACCTCTGATGAAGGAGACATCTGCGTTAAAAATGATAGCATATGCTTTTATTTTTCTTGTGTTTTTAATCTAGGCACTGTCATAAAAGCTTATTGCAAGTTTTTAAAAAGATAACATTTACAAATTGCCTTTTTTTCCCCAAGTAAGCATAAGGAGCACCTGGCATAATAATGCAGCCAGACATATCTCAGCTGTTCAGGGCTCTGGACTCCCTAAAGAAACTGTTAAGCCATTCAGGGCCTTTTGCTACTACCCGAGCCCAGCATAGAAGTGTACTATATAGTTGATATTTAATAAATGTTTGATGCCAGGATGTTCTTAAATTTTTAAAGTTTGTATACTAAAAAGTAACGGCTGGGTATCCGTGCCAGGGGAAGGAATGAGTATTAAAGAGTCTGTACACTGTGGCTGTTTTTCAAGGTCTGCCTGCGAGGGCATGCTACAGTGCACAGTATAAGACAGGATCAGGGAAGACTACATATTGCCCTTGGAGTCTGCAAAACTCGCCACCCCTTTTGAGGACACCCTCGAGATTCTATGCCCATTACAAATAACTAGGGTCACGTTACTTGCAGAAGGGCAATCTGAATCTGTTTGACAGTTTCAGCACATGTCCTTAAGGCTTACCAAAGGACCAGCCAGTTAGTCAGTAGCTAAAGGTGCTTCTGCCAAGCCTGAAGAATTAATTCTCAGGATCCACTTGGAGCAAGGAAAAAATAACTTAGCTGCTGTCTCATGTTTGTCCACATGCACCCATGTGAACACATGCACACACACACACACACACACACAAACTATACATAAAAAGATAGAGATAGACACATTCATAAATAGATAGATGAAAGATCTAAATGCAATGCAAACTTAAAAAACTTGTTCTCTACCATCTATTATTTATTTGTTTGTTTATTTATTTATTGGTTTGGCATGGCTACAATGATAGACACCATGGTGTCTCACCTTATACAAGAGAAGATTATTTTCTCACTATTTCAGTGGAGGTGAATCCCAAAATCAAAAGAACAACAGGGCTGATTGTTCTGAGACCTTTGTCCTCTTTTTTGCTGCCCATCCCAAGGCCATCTTTTTGGAAAATGTGCACTCCAGGTGTCTCTCTTTGTATCTCAATTTCTTTTTCAAAAAGCATTAGTCAGGTTTGATTAAGGCACCTTTAATGGCTTCATTTAAACTTACTCCATTTCCCTTTAGGCGTTATCTCCAAATTCAGTTACATGGGTTGGGCCTACCACTGGGACCTATTTAACCTTAATTAACTCTTCAAAGGTCCTGTCTCTAAATATTTTGATATAGGTAGGGACAGGCCATTATTAGTTCATTTAGTTCAATTACCTCTTCAAAGGCCACTTGTCTTGGTGCAATCACATTTGGTTATGGGGGTTAGAATTGGAACAGGTGAATTCCAAGGGAGAAGGGTAGGTAGACACCAAGCCTGTGATCATCATTCTGAAATAAAGCAAACCAAAATGAAAATCTGTCAAAAAAAAGGCACTGGCACAACTGACCTCACTGAGAAACGTGTATAAAATGAGGCTCACTTACCTGCACTTGAGAAACTCTTCCAAATCTTCACTTCCTGAACAAACAGGAAATCTGAAACCAGATTTATAATACCTAAAATATTGGGAATATTAGTCAAAAGGTGGAATGTTAACAGATCTTAAAGTCAGTTTTTCAAATTGAAGTAGAAAATTCAAAAATAGTAAGTAAAATGAAGAGTAGCTAAAAACTACTGTAATATTTTAGTTTTCTGAACTATCCTACAAAATAAATAATGGCAAAATTAGTTAGTACATACAAGAAACCCAGCTGACATAAGGTGAGTTGTTCAGTATATGATGTTCCTTATGATGAGGATAGGAGGTAGAAATTGATCATTTAGCGGCAGGGATCTGAAAGTGAACCATAAGGTCCCTGTTCTTGACCAGAAGCCAGGAGTACTAGGAAGGGACTGGTTCATCTTATCTCTCCTGTCCTAAATAGGCACCCAATATTGTAACTGGAACTCCAGTTCAAACACAAATCATTTAGTAAATAGATTTGAAATTCAGTCTCTGAACTCTCATGGTTAAAATGGGCCATATTTATCACCATGCATAAAACTCAAGCCCATGTGAATCAAAGAATTCAACCATAAAACCAGACATACTGAACCTATTAAAGAGAAAGTTAACGTGAACTCATTGGCACAGGAGACAACTTCCTGAACAGAACATCAACAGTCCAAGCTCTAAGATAAATAATTAATATATAGGACTTCATGAAACTGAAAAAGTCTGTCAGGCAAAAGACATTGTCAATAGAACAAAATGATAGCCTACAGATTGGAAAAGATCTTCACCAACCCTACATCCAACAAAGGGCTAACAACCAAAATATATTAAGAACTCAAGAAATTAAACAGCAGCAAAACAAATAATCCAATTAAAAAATGGGAGAAGATGGAAAGATCTCCCATGCTCAGGGCTTGGCAGGATTAACATAGTAAAAATGGCCATCTTACCAAAAGCAATCTACAGATTTAATGCAATTCCCATCAAATTACCAACACAATTCTTTACAGACCTGGAAAGAAAAATTCTCAACTTCATATGGAATAACAAGCAACCGAGAATTTCTAAAACAATCCTCTACAATAAAAGATCTTCTGGAGGTATCTCCATCCCTTATCTCAAGCTGTACTATAGAGCAATAGTTATAAAAACTGCATGGTACTGGCATAGAAACAGAATGGTGGATCATGGAACCAAACAGAAGACCCAGAAATAAACCCACACATTTATGGACACCTGATTTTTGACAAAGATGCCAAAACCATACAATGGAAAAAAGACAGCATCTTCAACAAATGGTGCTGGTCCAACTGGATGTCTACATGTAGAAAAATGAAAATAGATCCATACTTATCACCCTGCACAAAACTGAAGTCCAAGTGGATCAAAGACCTCAACATAAAAACAGACACATTAAATCGGCTAGAACAAAAAGTGGGGAATACCCTAGAACTCATTGGTACAGGAGAGAACTTCCTGAACAGAACACCAACAGCACAGGCTCTGAGAGCAACAATCAATAAATGGGACCTCCTGAAACTGAAAAGCTTCTGTAAAGCAAAGGATACTGTCATCAAAACAAAACGACTGCCTACAGATTGGGAAAGAATCTTCACCAACCTTTTATTTAACAGAGGACTCATATCCAGTATATATAAAGAACTAAATAAGCTGAAAAGCAACAAACCAAGTAATCCACTTAAAAAATGGGGAACAGAGATAAACAGAGAATTCTCTGTAGAGGAATATCAAATGGCAGAGAAGCACTTAAAGAAATGCTCAACCGCTTTAGCCATTAGAGAAATGCAAATCAAAACAACCCTGAGATTTCACCTTACACCCATCAGAATGGCCAAGATGAAAAACTCAAGGGACAACACATGCTGGAGAGGTTGTGGAGAAAGGGGAACCCTCCTCCATTGCTGGTGGGAATGTAAACTTGTACAACCACTCTGGAAATCAATCTGGCACTTTCTCAGACAACTAGGAATAGCACTTCCTCAAGATCCAGCCATACCACTCCCAGGCATATATCCAAAAGAGGCTCAAGTACACAAAAAGGACATTTGCTCAACCATGTTTGTAGCAGCTTTATTTGTAATAGCCAGAAGCTGGAAACAGCCCAGATGCCCCTCAACTGAAGAATGGATGCAGAAACTGTGGTACATCTATACAATGGAGTATTACTCAGCAATGAAAAATAAGGAAATCATGAAATTTGCAGGTAAATGATGGGACCTGGAAAGGATCATCCTGAGTGAGTTGTCCCAGAAGCAAAAAGACACACATGGTATATACTCACTCATATAAACATACAACATAGGATAAACCCACTAAAATCTGTACATCTAAACAAACTAAGCAAAAGAGAGGACCCTAACTAAAATGCTCAATCCCCATCCTGAAAGGCAAAGAGGATGGACATCAGAAGAAGAAAACAGGAAACAACTTAGGAACCTGCTACAGAGGGCCTCTGAAAGCCAGAAGAAAACAGGAAACAACCTAGGAACCTGCCACAGAGGGCATCTGAAAGCCTCTGCCCTGCAGACTGTCAAAGCAGATGCTGAGCCTGATAGCCAACTGAGGGGCAGAGTGAATGGAATTTTATGTAAGAAGTGGGAAATAGCAAGAGCTGGAGAGGACGGGAACTCCACAAGCAGAGCAACAGAACAAGAAAATTTGAACACAGGGAACTTCCCAGAGACTCATACTCCAACCAAGGACTATTCGTGGAGATAACCTAGAACCCCTACACAGATGTAGCCCATGGCAGTTTAGTGTCCAAGTGGGTTACATAGTGATGGGAAGAGGGACTGCCTCTGACCTAATCTGATTGGCCTGCTCTTTGATCACCTCCCCCTGAGAGGGGAGCAGCCTTACCAGGCCACAGAAGAAGACAATGCAGCCATTCCTGATGTGATCTGATAGACTAAGATCAGAAGGAAGGAGAGGAGGACCTCCCCTATCAGTGGACGTGGGGAGGAGCATGCTTGCAGAAAGGGGAGGTAGGGGGGATCGGGAGGGGAGGAGGGAGGGGCTTATGGGGGGATACATAATTAATAAAGTGTAATTAATAATAATAATAATAATAAAAGAGGAAGAAAAAAATGGGATACAGAACTAAACAGAGAATTCTCAACAGAGGAATTTCTAATGGCCAAAAGCACTTAAAGAAATGCTCAACCATGGCTGGCTCTTTGATGACCTCCTCCTGATGGGGGAGCAGCCTTAACAAGCCATAGAGGAAGACAGGCCACAGAGAGCCCTGGTGAGACCTGATAGGCTAGTTTCAGAGGGAAGGGGAGGTGGACCTCCTTTATTAGTAAACTTGGGGAGGGGCATGGGAGGAGTTGACGGAGGAAGGGTAGGATTGGGAGGGGCTTAGGGAGGGGGCTACAGCTGGGATACAAAGTGAATAAACTAATTTATTAAAAAATAAATACATTTTTAAAAAGAGATTGTAAAAGCAAAAAAAAAATGTTCAACATCTTTAGTTATCAGGAAAATGCAAAACAAAATAACTCTGAGATTCCATCTCATCCCCATCAGAATGGCTAAGATCAAAAATTCAAGTGACTGCACATGTTGGCAAGGGTGGGAAGAAAGGGGAACCCTCCTCCACTGCTGATGGGAGTACAAACTTATACAACCACTTTGAAAATCAATCTGGAGTTTTCTCAGAACATAGGGAATAGCTCTACCTCAGGACCCAGCTATATTCTTTCTGGGCATATACACAAAGGATGCTCTACCATACAACAAGGACATTTCCTCAGTTATGTTCACAGAACCTTTATTCATAATAGCCAGAAACTTTAGACAAGACAGATGTCCCTCACCAGAAGAACAGATGAAGAAACTGTTGTGCATTTACACAATGGAATACTACTCCGCTATTAAAGACCAGGAAATCATGAAATTTGCAAAATGAATGGAACTAGAAAAGATCATCCTGAGTGAGGTAACAATGACCCTGAAAGACACACACGGTATGTACTGACTTATAAGTGGTATTAACCATATATAGCTGTACACTATAGTACAGGATGACCATACTACAATTCACAAACCCAAAGAAAATATGTAACGAGGATGACCAAGGGAGAATGCTTAAATCTCACTCAGGAAAGAAAATAGAATAGACAGCAGAAAGGGATGAAGAAAGAGAACAGGATAAGAGAGGAAGTTCTGGGGGAAATGGAGGTAGAGATCAGATATGGAGGGGAACACAAAACAGAGGACTGGCAGAGAGAAGAGAAACCATATTTGGGGGCATCTCTGTGACAAGCTGAAGATCTACTATAGGACAGGCTTCTGGGATGATATTCGGCTGACTCTAGCTGAGACTCCTACTAGCAGGGGTCATGAGACTGAAGAGTACATCCTCAAACTAGGCAGAACTAGTGGAGGGACAGAACCCACCCACAAAAACTCCAACCCAAACTTTATGCTGCCTACAAGATGTACAGGGATAAAAATAAAATAGAGAATAATAAAATAGGGAATGTCCAACCAATGCCTGGCCCAACCTGAGACCTACCCCATGGGAGAAAGCCAAACCCAGACAATCTTAATGATACTCCACTATGCTTGTAGAGGGGAGTGTAGAATAACTGTCCTCTGAGAGGCTCCAGCAAGCATCAGATCAAAACAGATGCTGAGACTCACAGCCAAACATGGGGTGGATCACAGGTTGTCTTTTGGAAGAGTAGGAAGTAGGATAGAAGAACCAAGAAGGGACAGGAGCTCCACAAGAAGACCAACAGAGATAATTAACCTGGGTCCACTTGAGAGACTGAAGCACCAACCAAGGACCATGCATGGAATGCCCCTAGGCATGTAGCCTATGGGCAGCTCAAGCTTCATGTGGGTTCACTAGTAAGGGGAGCTGGGACTGGTTCTGACGTGAACTCTGTTGCCTGCTTTTCAATCACTTTCCCCAGGCGGGGCTGCCTCCCCAAGCCAGAAGGGAAGAGGATGTGCTCAGTCTAGATGCAACTTCCTGTGCTGAGATGGGCTGGTAGGGGTGCTCCTCTTTTCTGAGGGGCTGGGGAGGAAGGATAGGAAGAAGAGGGATAAAGGGTGGGACTTGGAGGGGAGGCGGGACAGCCTACAATTGGAATAAAGTAGATAGTAGTAAAGTAGATAGATAGATGATAGATAGATAGATAGATAGATAGATAGATAGATAGAAGAGGAAGTTTGTTATTTCCTTAAAGACTCAGCTTTGTCATGTGATATTTTGCTGCAAACTGGGCATGTGATATTTTGCTGTGAGCTTTCATGTGGGAGGGGAATGACATTAGTCAACTGGGAACATCCATGGGTAGACTTTGTGGAAAGAAGATATATAGAGGCCCATTCACAGTGAGACATCACTTTTTGGATCGACATTGCTGTTGCAATCTTCATGCTTTGACACTTGACTTCGCAGAGAAAAAAGTTCCAAAGACCTTCTCCAGCAATCCAACTGAGTTTTGTGGCTTTCGCTTACTTCGTTTTACTGTTTGGTGTTGGTCTTTGGACTGGACTTCTGGTATCCTGAGGGCTGAGTTTGGTAAGTCCCTAAAGATACATTGACCCTAATCATTGGGAAGTAGATAAAAGAGGCCTATAGCCCTTTTCGCTACTAATCTCCTACCTAATGGTGGGGGTGGAAGAGAGATAAACGTATTTAAGAATCCTAAATATAGAAGGTTTTGTGAAAATTTGAAGCCTCCAGATAGATAGATAGATAGATAGATAGATAGATAGATAGATAGATAGATAGATAGATAGATAGATAGACAGATAGATAGGCAGGCAGACAGCCCATTCATGACCTAAAGTAATTCAAGGTCTCTTAAGTGGGAACTGTTACAGTAGTGTTAAAAACCACTATGGCCCATGATGGAAAAGTCTTGGCCAGATGAACAGAATATAAGTCTTGCCTTGGTGAAAGATTTGATGGTTCTCATTTGCTCCAAATATTAAATTATATACCATTGTCTTTTTCCTTAAAAGTTCATTCAGTCATGCTTCTCAATCACCTGGCCTAGAGACACACCCTCAGGAAAGCTTATTCACCTAAAGGCAAAGTAAGGAAATGAGAGGAATAATTAGCCCTTAATGAGATAATATGTTTGCACTTCTCAGAATATCTACCTTTATACAGAAGATTACAGAGGTTCACACACATAGCACTATGGAGCCTGCCTACTTTTCTCAGTTACTCGGAAAAGCACGACTTTTTCTTTTGCTTCATTCTATCTGTTTCTTTCAGATATTGGCCAAGGCCTAGGTACAAATTCTCTGATGCTTCTGAGCAGCCTCCCTCCTTATCTGAAGACCCCTCTCTTCCCTCCCATGTGGCTACTTGGCAGCTCTCCATTGCTGAACATGTCAGGCTAACTCAGTCAAACAGCAGTCTCTCTCTCTCTCTCTCTCTCTCTCTCTCTCTCTCTCTCTCTCCTTTTTTAGTTCCATCTTCTTCTGGGAAGCTGCCAAGATTCACTGCTTGTTTCCCCCCTTTGTCTGTTTCTCAAACTTTAATAAAATTGTCTTCAACTTTACTTCTGAGTATGTTTATGAATTATTTTGCTAACAATACTAAAAACCCAGAAAGAAGAACCTTGTTTCCAGGGCAACCCTAGTACTTCTTGTTCACCTAGGGGTCTCTATTGCATCATTCTTTTCTCATCTTTTTGCCATCGTTCAGACTCTAGATTCCCTTGAATGAGTTCCACTTAGGAGTTCCAAATATTTTGGAATTCAACCTCTCTTTTGAGGCAGAAATGCCTCTGGTGAATGCCCTGTTTTGAGTTCAGCCTACTTATCAGCTTTGATAATTTCCTTAGAGGTTGCTTTTTGATTGAAATAGAGAGGAATCCCTTTCTTCAGATAAACTATTGACCAATCTGTCAGATACAAAAGGTTTAAATTACACAACTGTTCAGGGAAGGCTCTTCCAGCCTGTCCTATTATTAGCCAGGAAGAAGCAGTTTTTATATTAATCGGTTCTCTAAGGATGTTGACAAAGATAATAATTCTTTCCCAATGTGCTGACAGAACTCTCAATTGTTTCATTTAAAAACAAGACAGGAAAAAAGGCTTTGGGAAAGAATACACATTTTTAAATAGAAGCTACAATTCTATGAAAAGGGTTATCTGAATAGTTTGCACAAAAATGAAATTATAGCACTTATGTCATTGACATGGGCGTTGAAAGAGTGACATCAAACTCTTTTCGCCCTTTGTAATAGAGGTTTGTAAGGACTTGGTTAGCCATGTGTAGACTTTTGCTTTGCTTTAAAAACAGAATGCTGGTGCTGTTAACATTTGCTTCATCTGATAACACTGACTTATGAAAAATGAATGGTATTAAAGCAATGAATTCATTCAAGGTTAATATTTTTAAACAAATAGCAAGCCCCCAAACATAAAAGAGCCTAGTTGGTAACTACACCTATGTTGGGGTACTGATAAGGAAAGGTAGTATCATTTACCAGACATTATCTTTCTAGGTGAGTTCACCAAGGGTGAACTGACTTGGTGAGTTAGTTCAGTGTGTCAGAAATGTCTGTCTTACCTGGATATAGATAGATAGATAGATAGATAGATAGATAGATAGATAGATAGATAGATAGATAGATAGATAGATAGATAGATAGATTTACATATACATATATATGTATATATATATATGCATACATATATATTTTTTTCTTTCAGAAGACCTAAGCATAACTGAGCTTTATTTTATGTGGGACCTCCAGAGAGCATGAGGTACTCCATGATTAAATAAGACCTTCTTTTGCATTCGTACCCACTGCTTAATCTCCTGTGAACAGTGTAAAATCCCCAACCAACTGTGAATCACATTTAGACCCAGAATATAGACAATTAATGCATCTCAACTTTCCAGAGAGTTGAATTTAAGTAAGTAACCCCTGAAGGCCTGGGTAATGATTGCTGTTTCCACCTTCACTGAGAAGAGAAAAGACCTAAAAACAGCCCTTACATCAGCTCTGCTTTGGACCACAAACTTTCTCACCCCGGGTAAGAGCCATTTGCAGTTAGTATAGAGAAGCCCAGCTTTTTACAGGAATAAGGACCCTCAGAAAAAGTCTGATTTAATTCTTTCATTTTGCAGATGAACAGACTGAGACTTACAGAGGATCTGCCACTTCTCCAAGTCCACATGCTGGCTAATGTCTCAGCCAGGACATGGGTTAAAGTAGCTGACTCTTCCAGCACCTTAACAATTTCTCCTGGAGTGTTTGAAAGAAGCACAATATTTTATTTCAGCCTAGCTCTCACTTGAAGTAAATTAAAACTCAAAATAAAAACCTGATGGTTTTACTCTACAGTTTGCAATATTCTAAACAAAGCAGGGCTTAAAATTAAGAGTCTTGGGCATAGGAGAAGGAGAAGCTCATGGGAAAGAAAGATTGTATGCCTTTGAGGGCTTATCCTCCCAGTGTAGAGAAGTCTTTTTGCATTTTGGATAGGATTTGTTTCTTGGCTCCTTAGATTTGGGGGCACATTTCCTCTGCGTTTTCTTAATCTTGCTAAATAGGGAGAGTGTGGTTGTCCCTACCCCCTGGTCTCTTCTTGTTGATATGCTAGTTTAGATGGAAGAACAAGGAGGCAGCTAAACAGAAGGGAAAATGTTGACATGGCTCTTAGGATTTAATAAATAGCTGTCGTATCTGGAGTCATAGTAATGTACCGTTCATGCAAAACTAAATGTGTTTATATGGAACTTGTAATGCTGGCATCTCTGCTACAGAGTATGGTTATAAGTTAGTGGAGAATATTTGATACTTGGAGTCATCATGATAGTAAAGAGACCAGCAGCATAATCTCAAATTCACTCAATGACATGAGTTTCGTGGAAAGGAAGAAAGAATTGCAAAGTAATTGAGCTCTTTGTTTCTGTTCAGAGGTACCACCTACTCTTGAACAGGACATTTTAATGGAGAGGGGAGAATAACAGACACAGACCCTCATGCTGGTCAACCTGATTTCAGTCTGACCTGATTTAAAAAAGCAGTTCAGACAAATTGCATTACCCACAGGATTTGACAGCTGGGTAGCATACCACAGCTACTCTCCGACCCACAAATTGGTAAGGGAGAGTCTGTAGAATGGGGTTGAATACTACCTAGTTATAGTCTCACATAGAAAATTAAGTTGTTTAGGATTTCACAATCTTTCTAGGTCTCAATAGATGTTTCAGGTTGAAAAGTGCAAGTTATGATAGTAATTTATTTAAGTACAAAACTCTAAAATAAGCAAAATAAGGTAGATAGTAGTTTCTCTAAGATATCTAAATACAAATGGACTGGACATTGTGAATATAATTCTTACCTGAAAGTTTTTTATAATTATTCTTATTCTAGTTGTTTATTATTGTAACAGAAAGAGCCATTTATTGGACTAAAAGCAGAAGATTTGGGGGAATAATCTTGTGCAATGTTTATTCACATGCTAATTTCTGTGCCCCCAAACCGGGTGGCAGTCTGGACATAGGCATTGTCATTTCTATCCCAATGTTCTCATCATCTTTGATTGGTTAATAAAAAAGCTGATAAGCTTATAGCTGGACAGAAAGGACAGGAGGCAGGACTTCTGATCCCAGTCAGGGTGTCTTAGGTAAAGGCAAGAGAACAAGGGGAGAGAGAGAGAGAGAGAGAGAGAGAGAGAGAGAGAGAGAGAGAGCACCCACAGGAAAAGGAGGTAGAGGAGGAGGAAGTCACCATGAGGACAGACAAATAAAGCAGAAGTAGCCAAGGCAAGACTAAGACAGCAAGTAACATGGGATAGGTGGCTGGAAAGTAGCCAGGCTAGTATAGACACATTAGAGTAGATTAATATCTGCCCAGCTATAGTGCTTTAAAGCTTATTAATGTCTTTTTAAAAGTCTACATGGGAGTACACGTGAGATCTAGAATACAAGATGAGATGGCATCATTATACTTGCCCACTGTCTCCTTGGCACATGCTGCCAGATGGAAGGAGGCTTATCTATGCTGAAACTCTGGCAGAGATCAGCATTTGGAGTCTTTGTTAGGGAGGCAAGGAATTATTGCCATTACTCTATCACATTGCTTTTGTGGCTGTAAATGAGACTCCTTATTAATGAACCACGCACACAGATGTCCAGGTCATCTTTACAACCTGATATTAACAGTACCAGCATATTGTCTTAGAGGAGCCCTCAGGGAGTCCATTGACCTGATTTCAGTCTCACTTGAATTAGGAAGTAGCTCAGCTTAATTGTATTGTCCACAGGATTTTAGGAGAAGCTACCACACCACCCCTAAACTCTAAGCCACATACTGGCCACAGAGTACCTGAAGAAAAGTCTGCAGAATTCTTTACGAGAGAAGGGATATCATCATGACACTCCTTACCTGGCACCCAAAGAAGGTGTTTGAGCTCTCCTCAGACAGTACTGTGCATATTAAGGCTTAATACAGTGTGTGAAATGCTTTTTCTTTCTTTCTCTCTCTCTCTTTATTTTCTTTCTTTCTTTCTTTCTTTCTTTCTTTCTTTCTTTCTTTCTTTCTTTCTCCCTTTCTCTCTTTCTTTCTTTGTGACTGAGTGTGAACTCAAAACAAATTACCCCTAAGGATGTTTTGGCCAATAAATTCTATTTAGAAATATGTCCTTCCACCCTAACATACTGTTATTTCTACAAAGCAAGAGGATGCAAATGTTTAATCTGAGCCCTTTTTTGGAGTTTATTTTCTTTTTAAGAGAAATTGAAATGTAGCATCCCTTTCTATCCAAAAGAGTCATAATTGGTTTGTGATGTATTTTTGGCATGGGAATCATCATTAATGCAATTAATATAGTCCATAACATTACAGAGCAGAGGATGAACAAGTAAGGTCACTTCTTACCGCACACCAATCCAATATTTTACCAGAGAGTGAATTAAAAAGAAGGCATGCCTTCATCCAGGTGGGTATACCTACACCAAGGCAAGCTACCTACAAGTCCCACTCATTCCTTTAGCTGGTTACCCGTGTGCAGTATAGAACTGTAATAGATCTATAATAGCCATAGCATTTTTTTTGTAGATGTTAACACTTATCAAAACCTACAATTGACCTGTGGGAGGGAACTAGAATCAGCAAAATGACCTTTTAAAGAAAACTGCAAAACAGATGAAGAATTACAAAACTGACCTATGGAGCAAGGGCATAATCTTTAGTAGAAGAGAATGTGATAGTGAATTCAGGTCCACGTCAGTGAAATGGTAAAACTCAGAAGTCCCTGAGAACTATAGAGGCATTCTCTTCTCAGATGTGCATAGTTCAGCCAGATAAAGAGCTTGACAAATCAATGATGATTACAGTCATTTCAAGACAAAGCCTTCCTGGGTCCTTGCCTCATGAATTCAAAGAATGTAAGTAAGAGATCACAGAGGGTGGGTTTTAGACAGAACTTATTACAGGATTATGGGTGGTAGTTAGAAAGAAGGCAGGCGGAGCTCCTGTACAGCAAGAATGGGTTTCTGGAAATGAGTTGCTGTCAAGCTACCTTCCTCAGGGCTTTTCATAGGACTTAAGGGAGAAACTGGGATGTTGCATAGAAAAGTGAACTTAAGAGTCCAATCAGCCTACCCATAGAGTGCCCAGGTAACTATCAGTTTGGGTTACCTCCTCAGGTTACACTTCAAGGCAGGGATATCAAGGTCGTGTAAAACGAGAAGAAAGATAGTAAGTAACCAGAGCAAAAGCACCTGTTTTTGACATTCTTGGGCCTCCAACTAGGACAAAACCAAGGCAATATATAGCTTTGGAGTGAGAATGGAGGCAGGTGTCTCAACTTCACTCCCATCACCAGTAGTACTTTAGGGACACACAGCTGATCACTATCAAAAGTGAAATTTTTTTAAGAACATGTAATTTGTTGTAAGAAAGTAATGGGAGTCATTTAGTCCTCTCTAGCCACCTTACACATAATCCATGCATATATCGCAATAATGCATAGCTAGGTAACAGTGGAACCTAGAGAAGATGCCAGCACTCATAATTAGAAGGTCAATTCACATTTCAGCCCTCCAAGCTCACTGGCACATGCATGCATATATCTTTTATTCGTGAAGCCCATAATTTAGTCTGATTTTTTTTTTCTATTAGATGACATATCTGTGTTTACTCTACATTTACCCTTCCCACATTAATAGTGTTCATTATTCTAATGTATGGTTTTTTTTTTATCTTTACAAGGTAAAATAATGCTTTTCTATTCCAGACTTTCAAAGATATAAGATTGTGGTGGTTTAAATAAGAAAGGATCTAATAGGTTCATATATCCACAGACAACATCCTTATTTGGTGGAACTGTTTGGCAAAGGTTGTAAGGTGTGGCCTTAATAGAGGAGGTTGGTCCTGGGGGTGAACTTTGATGTTTCAAAATATCATTCCCAGAATCTCTCTATCTCCTACATGCAGATAAGGATATAAATTCTCAGCTACTGCTCCAGTGCCAAACCTGCCTGTGCCATTTTCTTTGCCATAACTGGCTTGTAATCTAACCCTCTGGAACCATAAGACAAAAAGTAAATGCTTTCTTTTATCATTGGCCTTGGTCATGGTGACTTGTTGTTTTAAAGAGTGAAAATCTCAACTGTTTTATTTTATCAATAAAAACTCAGATGCCAGATACTGGAGTGAAAACCGGCAAGCTCAGAGAGAGAGAGAGAGAGAAAGCATTCAGGTGACCTCCCGACACAGTTTAATTCTCAGAGGAAAAAGCCAAAAAGCTCACTAACTCAATTGACAGCCCAGGAGGTAAAGGCAAAAAACAAACAAACAAACAAAAAACAACAACAAAAAAGACAAAGGCCAGAGATTTTGCTATCTCAAAGACTAAAATGCTCAAAAATCCAGAGAGCTACAGAGCTAAATCCTAAGCTAAAACCAAAGAACTAAAGCCCCTTCTACTTCTTTTTTTTTTCTTTTTATTTTTTTAATATTAATCACAGGTTATTTACTTTGTATTCCAGCCATAGCCCCCTCCATCATTCCCTCCCAATCCTACCCTACTTCCCTCCATCTCCTCCCTGCCCCTCTCTAAGTCCTCTGGTAGGGGAGGTCCTCCTCCCCTTCCATCTGACCCTAGTTTTCAGATCTCATCAGGACAGGCTGCCATGTTCTCTGTGCCTAGCAAAGCTACTCTTCCCTCGGAGCAAGAGGAGGGAGGTCAAAGAGCTCACCACTGAGTTCATGGCAAAGACAGTCCCTGTTCCCCTTAATAGGGAAACTGGAGAGGTTGTGGAGAAAGGGGAACCCTCCTCCATTGCTGGTGGGAATGTAAACTTGTACAACCACTTTGGAAATCAATCTGGTGTTTTCTCAGACAATTAAGAATAGTGCTTCCTCAAGATCCAGCTATACCACTCCTAGGCATATACCCAAAAGATGCTAAAGTACACAACAAAGACATATGTTCAACCATGTTTTTAGCAGATTTATTCATAATAGCCAGAATCTGGAAACAACTGAGATGTCCCTCAGTGGAGGAATGGATACAGAAACTGTGTTGCATTTGCACAATGGAATACTACTCAGCAATTAAAAACAAGGAAATCATGAAATTTTCAGGCAAATGGTGGAATCTAGAAAAGATCATCCTGAGTGAGGTATCCCAGAAGCAAAAAGACACACACGGTATATACTCACTTATAAATGGATATTAGACCTATAAGATAGGGTAACCATACTAAAATCTGGACATCTAAAGAAGCTAAACAAGAGGTTCCGGGGAAAGATGATCAATCCTCACTTAGAAAGACAAAGAGGCTAGACATTGGAAGTAGGAGAAAACAAGTAACAGGACAGAACCTTACCATAGAGAGCCTCTGAAAGACTCTACCTAGCAGTGGATCAAAGCAGATGCTGAGACTCATAACCAAACCTTGTACAGAGTGCAGGGAATCATATGAAAGAAGGTGGAGTTAGTAAGATCTGGAGAGGAAGGAAGCTCCACAAGGACCAAATATATCTGGGCATAGGGGTCTTTTCTGAAACTGACTCTCCAACCAAGGATCATGCATGGATATAACCTAGAACTTCTGCTTAGACATACCCATAATAGCTCAGCCCCTTCTACTTCTACATTCTGTTTTAAATACCCTTCAACTCAAAGTCTTTCGTACTTGTTTTTTTCACTCTATTTTTAATTCATTATTTATTACAATTCATTCACTTTGTATCCCAGCTGTGGCATCCTCCCTTACTCCCTTCCAACCACTCCCTTGCTCCCTCTTCTCCACCCATGCCCTTCTCCAAGTCCACTGATAGGGGAGGTCTTCTTCCCCTTCCAGCTGACCCTAGACTATCAGGTCTCATCAGTACTGGCTACATTGTCTTTCTCTGTGGCCTGGTAAGGCTGCCCCCAATCAAAGGGTGGTGAACAAGGAGCCAGCCACTGAGTTCATATCAGAGAGAGCCCCTGATCCTCTTACTAGAGCACACACTTGGACACTGAGCTGCCATGGGCTACATGTGTGCAGGGGATCTAGGTTATCTCCATGAACGGTCCTTCATTGGAGTATTAGTTTCAGAAAAGGCCTCTGGGCCCAAATTTTTGCTTCTATTGTTCTCCTTGTAGAATTCCTCTCCCCTCAAAGGCTTTCTATCTTCCCCTTCTTTCACAAGATTCCCTGCACTCTGCCCAAAGTTTGGCTATCTCAGCAGTCTCAGAATCTGCTTCAATACCATTTCGGATCAAGTCTTTCAGAGGTCCTCTGTGGTAGGTTCCTGTTTTGTTCCCTGTTTTCTCCCTCTTCCAATGTTCATCTCGTTTGCATTTCTAAGTAGGGATTGAGCATCTTACCCAGGGTCCTCCTTTTTGCTTAGCTTCTTTAGGTGTCCAAATTTTAGTATGATTATCCTATATTATATGTCTAATATCTACTTATAAGGGAACATATACCATGTGTGTCTCTCTGCTTCTGGAATTCCTCACTCAGGATGATCTTTTCTAGATCCCACCATTTGCCTGCAAATTTCATGATTTCCTTGTCTTTAATTGCTGGGTAGTATTCATAAATGTACCACAATTTCTGTATCCATTCTTCTGTTGATGGACATCTGGGTTGTTTCCAGATTCTGGCTATTATGAATTAAGCTGCTAAGAGCAAGGTGGAGCAAATGTCCTTGTTGTATACTTGAACATATTTTAGATATATGCCTAGGAATGATATGGCTGGATCTTGAAATAAAGATAGCATCTTCAACAAATGGTTCTGCTCTAACTGGATATCTACATGTAGAAAAATGCAAATAGATCCATACTTATCACCCTGCACAGAACTAAAGTTCAAATGGATCAAAGATTTCAACATAAAACTGTACACACTAAATCTCTTAGAAGAAAAATTGGGGAAGAGCCTTGAACTCAATGGTACAGGAGACAACTTCCTGAACAGAACACAGACATCACAGGCTCTAATATCAACAATCAATAAATAGGACCTCATGTAACTGAAAAGCTTCTGTAAAGCAAAGGACACTGTCATCAGAACTAAACAACAGCCTACAAGCTGGGAAAGAATCTTCACCAACCCTGTATCTGTCAGAGGGTTAATATCCAGAATATATAAAGAACTAAAGAAGTTAAACACCAACAAACTGAGTAATCCAATTTAAAAATGGGATAGAGATTTAAATAGAGAATTCTCAATAGAAGAATATTGAGTGGCAAAGAAATACTTAAAGAAATGCTCAACGTCCTTAATCATCAGGGAAATGCAAATCAAAATGACCCTGAGATTTCACCTTACATCCATCAGAATGGCTAAGATCAAAAACTCAATTGACATGCTGGAGAGGATATAGAGAAAGGGGAACTCTCCTCCATTGCTAGTGGGAATATAAACTTGTACAACCACTTTGGAACTCAATCTTGTGCTTTCTCAGACAATTAGGAATAGTGCTACCTTCCTACACTTTAATCCCTGTGAGCTGGTTTCTTTCTCCACCTCTTAACTTTATTAAATCCTGTGTAAGAAAGCTCTTGGATTAACAGTGTGTGCTAAGAATTGCTGAACTACACCATAATCACCTGTTTAATTCAGAAAGTTCTTGGATTAAAGGTGTGTTATAGGGCTCAACCACACCAAACAAGAAATAGGGTTTTACAGTTCACAATTTTGTGGTCCACAATTGGATCAAATATCCTGCAACCCTGACCAATCAGGGCAGTACAAAATAACTAAGACAATGATATTCTCTGGTGACTGTGCAAGCAGAGTTTCCTATGGAATGCAAGATTGCACCAGATTATACTTAAGTTTCCTGTTCTCTCAGGATCTGGTTTTATTCGGATAACAACTTTGAAGTGTTCTGTTTGCTTGTTTACTTTCAGTCTTCTTAGTATTCTTATGTCTTTCTTAAGGCCACCCTCAAGATCATTTTATTACAGCATGAACAATAGCATTAAAATGATATTGTAAGTCTACTGCTTCTTTTCCATATCTTCTCCACATTGTCCCATTCCTGACACTGCACGCACATAGACACACACATACATGTGCACACACAGAGAGACACATACATAGACATACACACGTATTTTAGTGCATGTGGTATTGTGTTAATATTGTGAATGTCACTGCATATATATAATAGCAAAATGGCTAACAATAAAATAAACAACAACAAAGGTTGTTGGAATGCATGGTAAAGATTTGAACATTTGCTGGTGAAGTAAGAGGTATAAAATGGAGAGGAATAAGAAAAAAAAAAAAACAACTTCTGGCCTCTTGGTGGGAAGGTAAATTAATGATGACACTATAAAAATCGGCATACAGGTTTCCAAAATGATAAAAATGGAGCTTTCATATGATCCAGATATAACAGTCCTGGGCGTAGACCCAGAAGAACCAAAGCCAGCATACATTGAAATCAGAAATGAATATGCACATGGATATACAACATTAATGTATGCCATGTTTTTGCAGACCCCCTCATACTAGCCAAGTTATGAAAGCCACCTAGGTGAGTAAAGGAAAACTATGTACTCATACAACAGAGCATTATTCAACCACAAGGAAAAAGCTAAAGTTATGCTATTTGCGGGAAAATGCATGCCATGTATCATACTGAGCAAACTGAGCTAGATTTAGAAGACAAATATCACATTTGCTTGCATATCTGCAATTTATATTTAGAGAAGGAGTGATGACAGGAAAAGGGGAACTAACATAGGGTAGGAAACTGGAAGAAAATCAACAGGAGGGAGGACATAGAGAGAAGTGATGGAGGGAGGAAACCAGTTAGTTATCTGATGTTATCTGTTGTGACAAAGTACCCGCCAGAAGTAACTCAAGGGAGGAAGAATTTGTCTTGGTCCACTGTTTGGAGAGATTTCAGTCTGTTCTGACAGGCAGCCTAGGGCAGGGGTGCTGAGGAGTTTGAGGTGGGTGCTGGAGGCTACAATTCCATGTATTTTGGCTGATCCGGAAGAAAAGATTGGAGGCTGAAACTAGAGGTGCTTGTAACCTTCATCCCTTCCATTCCATACCCCACTCCAGGTCAGTCACCTACTCTCTCTCCTAGACCCCATGTCTCAGTGTTTTCCACAGTTTCCCCAAACTGGCTGGGCCAAGTAGTCAAAAACATGAGCCCCGGTTTCAAACCGTAACAAGGCGTATGATTAACGTACATTATATTCAAGTATGAAACGAGCATAATGAAACTCATTGTTCTGTATAATTAATATATGTTAATAAAAAAGAGAAAGGGCATAGTGTGTGTCAGGAAGATAAACAATCAACAAATGGTAGCAAATAAAACAACAGCTCATTACTTTCTTGAAATGATTAAATGAGGAAGTATTTTACTCGCACCAAACATAGCAAACATTTCCACTCCCGAAATGTGCATCTTCTGCCCCATGCAACTTTAGGAATATATGGAGTCTCACCTTAAATGTCTAAGTAGGTTTAAACATGCTGATCTTCAACTGGGCATGCACTCAAGAAATCTTTAGTGAGCGGCTGCTCAGAACACGGCTTGGAACAGAAAATACCTAAGACTTCCTGGCAGTTGGGTGTGCCTGCAATGAGTTCTGGACAAACAGCAGTAGGTGAAAATTGTTTAGTGTAGTGAGTGCTATTACGGAGCTTTGTGGTAGCATGCATGGCTCTCAGGAGTCTTGAAGATATTGGTAGATCAAAAGCATAGCCTCCTCTCCAGGGGACCAATGAGCAGGATATATGATACCTGGAAATACCAAACCACCTACTGCAACTGTGAAATGAGTGAGAAAAATCTATTGTTGTCTATGGATCCCGAGGAGAGAGGGAACCTGAGTCAAAGGCTGTGTGGGAAATATACCTCAGCAAGTAAAAGGCAATTTCTGCTCATGCTTTGTGGCTTCATTTCTACCCCTGGAGCACACATAAAGGTAGAAAGCGAGAACTGGCTTCGTCACATTGTCCTATGAGCACACATACCCTGTTACAGTCACACACACACACACACACACACACACACACACACACACACATATGTGTGCTCATACATACACATACAAACAAAGAAAACTTTTTCCCCAATAAAATGTTTTGATTAGTCTTTTGGGAATTTCAGAAAATGCACCCAGATCACATTTTGTTCCCATCTTCCTCCCTGGTCCACCCTCCCAACTTCATGCTCTCCTCCACTCCAAATAAAAAATTTAAAGAGGAAAAACAAAAAAGCAAAAACACCAAGTCCAATTTGTGTTGCCCATAAACTTTTTAAAGTTAAAGCTTGTATTGCTCATCAAGGAAGCCAGCGCTTCCGTCTGGCACCATTGGGCCTAAGGAGGCATGCCTCACCAGTGTCTGTGAATTTTAGTTATCGTTCTGCTCCCCTCCTCCTCGCTGAACGGGAACGAGACTGTTAGCCGCATTCACCTGCCCATTCGTCTAAATGTTCACGCTATCAAATATGCCACAAGTGAAAGTAAGCTTTATGATATACGGAACTCTATTTCCACCCACTCCAATAAATAATAAGTGAAAACTGTCCAGTCACCAAGAAATATTATGGAGTATCAGCATCTGTTCAAGGCACTGGAATGTCTAAAGGACTAAGATAATTTGCCTTAAAAAGGTTAAAAAAAAATCATAGACTAATCTACTTGCAGAAAAGAAATTGAATTGATCCTTGATGATTCAGATAACATTAGTTGAATAAGAAAAGAAATAGGGAGTCCAAGATGGTGACAACCAGCGAACATCATATCTGAGGGGCACAGGATCCAAAACTTCGAAATGGGTGAGTGGAGAGACAGCTGAAGCCAGAACATCCACGTTGAGGCTTCCTGGGCTAGAGGGAACAGCCTGTGAGCTGGGACAGTTTGGATCCAGGTCACCCCTGGACTTCTTTGGGGACTGAGAGTGGCGAATATTCCACCCTCCCCGCTGCACTTCCCGTGCCCCAAGCATGAGCCTTCCTGCCAGGCGGAGGCAGCTGTGGTTACCCCAAGCCAGAGCCTTTGTTCTCCCTGCCCGAGACAACAGAGGCACCAGCATTTTGAGCCTTCCAGGTCTGCAACTGAGGCATGCAACAGCGAGCCCAAGCAGGAGCCTTTGTGCTTAGTGACTGAGACAGCAGAGGCGGCAGCTAGCCTGAGAAGGGTCTTCCATGCTCAGTGACTGAGACTGTAGGGGTGGCTGCTCCAAGTATGTGTCTCCCTGCCTGACAGCCAAACAGTGGACACCACTGAGCTGACAGATCTCCTACACTCTCATTTGCTCCTGAAGGCTCAAATCAGAGAGTAGAGAACAGAGGACAGAGGACCCCCTGTGCTTTCTGATTAAGCCTGAGAGTGAGTGCATGCAGAGCCCCAGATCCAGGGTCCCTCTACTCAGGCAGCCAGACACCAGATCCCTCCCACCCATACCCATACTGTGAGTAACACAGGGATCCTACAGACAGTGTTCTCAAGATGGAAAGCTCTGTTCTGTGGGTCTACCAGTGGAGTCCAGACAAACAATTCCTGGAGCCCAGACAGATCTGAATACCAGGAGGACAATACAACAGACCTGTGGACCACTGAGGTATACAGGGCACCTGTGCATGCGCATTGCACCTGCAAACAGTGCCAGCATCTCCTTCTGTGCTTAAGCTCAACCCTTCCAGGCATCTACATGCTCTAGCACCCTCTCATTTAAGACACACCTACACACACACACACACACACACACACACTTATACACATCATCCTTCGACCTTCCTCCCTTACCACCAGCTGAAACACCAACATCCACACTCAAACCACTGACCCTCCCTCATCTTCCAGAAGAATACTCCAGAAACCAGAGACAGATGGACCCAGTCTGAAGTACAGAATCCAGGAACAAACAGTGTAGGTTACAGACGAGCAGATGTCTAGAGGTCGGCGTAAGAACATATCCAACAAAAATCAGGACATCAAAGCTTCACCAGGGACCCCAAAAATCAATGGATATTCTAATTCATCAGAAACACCGGAAAATTATTTCAAATCTATGCTTATCCAGTTATTATAGGCACATAAAGAGGAAGTGAACAAAGCTCTCAAAGAAATACAGGCAAATGCCAAACAAATAAAGGTACATGTAGAGGCATATAAAGAGGAAATGAACAACAACAGCAACAAAAAGATGCCATGGTGGAAAAACAGGAATCTTCATTCATACAAATGAAGGAAATTATGCAAGACATGTAAATAGAATTAGAATCAATAAAGAAAACACAAACAGAGAAAACTCTGGAACTGGAGAACTTAGAGAAAAGATCAGGAGCCACGAAGGTAAGCATCACCAATAAATAGAATACAAGAGATGAGAGAGAGAATCTCAGGCACTGAAGATAAAATTGCAGAAATTCATAGAGAAATAATGACACTTATAGAGCTCCTAAATCAAATGGACCTAATAGATGTCTATAGAAATTTTCACCCAAACTCAAAGGAGTATAACTTCTTTTCAGCATCTTATGGAAACATCTCAAAAATTGACCATATAGTCTGGCACAAAGCAAACCTCAACAGATACAAGAACATCAAAATAATCCTTGTATCCTATCAGACCACCATGACCTAAAACTAGACCTCAACAGCAACACAAATAACAAAACCCCTATATATGTGTGGAAACTAAACAAATCAGGAAAAAGAGAAATTACAGACTTCCTAAAATTCAATGAAAATGAAGGCACAAAGTTATGGGACACAATGAAAGCAGTGCTAAGAGGAAAGGTCATAGCATTAAGTGCCTCCAGAAAGAAGTTTGAGATATCTTATATAAGCAATATAATGGCACACCTGAAAGCCCAAGGGGGGGAAAAAAAAGAAGACACACCCAACAGGAGTAGAAGACTGTAAATAATCAAATTCAGACTGAAATCAATGAATTAGATACCAAAAAAAAAAAAAAAAAAAAACAACTCAAAGAATCAATGAGACCAAGAGCTAGTTCTCTGAAAAAATCAACAAGATAGACAAACCCTCAGTGAAACTAACTAAAAGGAAGAAAGAAACTATCCAAATCAGCAAAATCAGAAATGAAAAGGGGGACATAATGACAGACACTGAGGAAATCCAAACAATCATTAGGTCTTACTACAAAAGCCTGTATGGCACAAAATTTGAAACTCTAAATGAAATGGACAATTTTCTTGATAGATTCTACTTACCAAAATTAATTCAAGTTTAGGTAATTAGATTAAATAGTCCTAAATCCCCCAAAGAAATAGAAGGAGTAATCAAAAGTTTCCCAAGCAAAAGAAGCTCAGGGCCAGATGGTTTCAGCCCAAAATTCTATCAGACCTTCAAAGAAGAGCTAACTCCAATTCTCTTCAAACTATTCCACAAAATAAAAACAGAAGGAACATTACCAAACTCATTCTATGAAGCCACTGTCACCTTTACACTTAAACCACACAAAGATCCAACAAGAAAAGAGGACTTCAGACCTATCTCTCTCATGAACATTGATGCAAAAAATAAAAGTCTTGTAAACCAAATCCAAGAACACATAGACGATATCATCCACCATGACCAAGTAGGCTTCATCTCAGGCATGTAGGGTGGTTTAATTTTTGGAAATCAATCAGTGTAATCCACCATATAAACAAACTGAAAAATAAAAACCACATGATCATCTACTTAGATGCTGAAAAATCATTTGTCCAAATCCAACACCCATTCGTGTTTAAAGTCTTGGAGAGATCAGGGATACAAGGCACATACCTAAATTTACTCAAGACAATATAGAGCAAGCCTATAGCCAACATCAAACTAAATGGAGAGAAACTTAAATCAATCAAACTGTAATCAGGGACAAGGCAAGGCTGCCCACTATCTCCATAGCTCTTCAACCTAACACTTGAAGTCTTAGCTAGAACAATAAGACAACGAAAGGAAATCAAGGGGATAAATACCAGAAAGGAAGAAGTTAAAGTATTGCTACTTGCAGATGATATGATAGTATACATGAATGACACCAAAAATTCAACCAGAGAACTCCTTCAGCTGATAAGCACCTTCAGCAAAGTGGCTGGATCAACACACACACACACACACACACACACACACACACACACACACACACA